>NC_069508.1:75478195-75548195 GCF_027579735.1 Bombina bombina
GTGTTAGGTTAGGGGGCTTAGTAATTCAATTAGATATTTGCGTTGTGGGTTTTGGCGGTTTAAGGGGTTAAAAGGGTTAATTAGGTTTATTGCGATGTGGGGAATTTGTAGTTTAGGGGTTAATAGTGTAAATAGGTTTATTGCGATGTGGGGGGTTTGCGGTTTAGGGGTTAATAGGCTAATTATGTTTATTGTGATGTGGGGGTTTTGCGGTTTAGGGGTTAATTATGTTTATTACGATGTGGGGATTTTGCGGTTTAGGGGTTAATAGGGTAATTAGGTTTATTGAGATTTGGGGGTTTTGCGGTTTAGGGGTTAATAGGGTAATTAGGTTTATTGCGATGTGGGTGGTTGACGGTTAAGGGATTAATGGGTTAATTACTTTATTATTTTGCGATGTGTGGGTTTGCAGTGTATGTGTTAATAATTTGTGTGGTAGGTTCGTTTTTATATATATATATACACACATACACACATAATCCACTCACCGGCCCTTTTATTAGGTACACATTTTCAATTGCTTGGTAACACAAATTGCTAATCAGTCAATCACATGGCAGCAACTCATTGCATTAAGGCATCTAGACGTGGTGAAGACGACTTGCTGAAGTTCAAACCGAGCATCAGAATGGGGAAGAAATGGGATTTAAGTGACTTTGAACGTGGCCTGGTCTGAGTATTTAAAAAAACTACTGGGATTTTGACACACAACTATCTCTAGGGTTTACAGAGAATGGTCCAAAAAAGAGATAGTATCCAGTGAGCGGCAGTTGTGTGGACGAATATGCCTTGTTAATGTCAGAGGTCAGAGTAGAATGGGCAAACTGGTTCAAGATGATAGAAAGGCAACAGTAACTCAAATAACCACTCGTTACATCCAAGGTATGCAGAATACCATCTCTAAATGCTCAACATGTTGAACCTTGAAGCAGATGGGCTACAGCAGCAGAAGACCACACTGGGTGCCACTCCTCTCAGCTAAGAACAGGAAACTGAGGCTACAATTCACACAGGCTTACCAAACTTGGACAATAGAAGATTGGAAAAGCGTTGCCTGGTCTGATGAGTGGATTTCAGCTGCAACAGCCAGATGGTAAGGTCAGAATTTGGCGTAAACATCATGAAAGCATGGATCCACCCTGCCTTGTATCAACAGTTCAGACTGGTGGTACTGGTGTAATGGTGTGGGGAATATTTTCTTGGCCCACTTTGGGCCCCTTAGTACTTGAGCATTGTTTAAATGCCATGGCCTAGCTGAGTACTGTTGCTGACCATGTCCATCCCTTTATGACTATAGTGTACCCATCTTTTGATGGCTACTTCCAGCAGGATAATGCACCATGTCACAAAGCTAAAATCACCTCAAACTGGTTTCTTGAACATGACAATGAGTTCACTGTACTCCAATGGCATCCACAATCACTAAATCTCAATCCAATACAGCACCTTTGGGATGTGGTGGAATGGGAGATTTGCATCAGACATATATACACATATAAACACAAATACATATGTATGTATACATACAGTTCTGTGCAAAGGTCTTAGGCCACAATTAGATTTGTTCTTTTAGCAATGGTATAATGACCATATATAATTCTTTCTCAATCTCTTTATTAAAATACAACGAGAAAATACAAAATATTTGTATGCACAGAATTAACAGAAAACTGAAAAA
This sequence comes from Bombina bombina, assembly GCF_027579735.1. Taxonomy (NCBI): domain Eukaryota; kingdom Metazoa; phylum Chordata; class Amphibia; order Anura; family Bombinatoridae; genus Bombina; species Bombina bombina. The sequence goes on from NC_069508.1 coordinate 75,479,874, forward strand.
ATCAGAAACAATTTCTATATGGTTTGTGCAAAACATGCTTGAACATTAAATACTCATGTGGTATGAGTTTAATGCATTAGAAGCTTGCTAATAAGACCAAATTTCAGTCAAATCATTCTATTTAAAATGCCAAAGGTCACAGAATTTTACAGACATAAAATCATACTTTTGCATCAGCAAGGCCACTCTCAAAGGGAAATCAGCAAACAAACTGGATTCTTAAGATGTGGTATTCAAGCTTTTATAAAGAAATTTGAAGAATCAGGAGAGGTCAAGGACAAAAAATGGACTGGAAGGCCAAGAAAACTTTCAAAATCTGATGAAAAGTTTCTTCTTTGAGAGACCAGAAAAATTCCAGAAAAGACCTGACTCAGCATCTGGTATCTTCATCGGGATTCCAAGTTGACCCTTCTACAGTCTGAAAAAGCATGATCAGGAATGATCTTTGTGGAAGCGTAGCAGCAAATAAACCACTTTTTCAGAAGGGGAATAAGGTGAAAAGGCTAAAAAATGCTAAAGCGCACAAAGATTGGAATGAAGATCAGTGGAAAAGAGTATTATGGAGTGACAAATCCAAGTTTGAAATTTTTGGGTCCAATCATCGACAATATGTGAGAAGAAGAGTTGGAGAGAGATGGAAGGATGGGTGCTTGCGTCCTTCAGTGAAACATGGTGGAGGATCTTTCCTGGTTTGGGGCTACATTTCTGCTAGTGGTGTTGGCAATATTGTCTGAATTGATGGGATTATGAATGTTGAAATGTACAGACAGATTTTAATTCATCATGCCATTCCTTCTGGAAAGCTCCTGATTGGGAATGGTTTTATTTTTCAACATGATAACAATCCCAAGCAAACTCCTAATGCAGTGAAATCATATTTGGAGATAAAAACAGCTGACAAAATCCTGTAAGTCATGGACTTGTCTCCACAGAGTCCAGAAATTAATATTATAAATTAATATCATAGATGCAGTATGGGATCACCTGGACAGAGAAAGAATTAAGACAACCTAAATCTAAAGAAGAACTTTTGGAAGTGCTGAAAGGAGCCTGTATTAGCAGAGAGCACTGTATTAAAATATCTGTATATATCTAAGCCTTGTACATATATATTGGCAAAACAGATGAAAAGGACTCTCGTTGAGGAAGCACATTTTAACACTGGGGAGAAATTCTAAGCAGTGAAAAGCATCGCTGGATGTCACATAAGGCTTGATATAGCCTCCACGCCAGTACCTTACCTCATATTGATTGGGGTTTTACCAAGTGAGTGTATATTGCACATGAATGTCCGTTTTCCTTTTGATACCATAACATACTACACCCAGATCTGGCTTCTCTGTGCGCCCTTCCCTTCTTCTATTCACCTCAGATTCTACTGAAAAAGGCTGCAAGAGACTTGGATTTATTCCTCAACTATATAAGGAGTGACTTTCCTTTTTATTAAATTTTATTCATTGTATTTATATATAGAGGAGGACAGTGTTAACCCATCTATATATACACCAAATAAGATACAAGACATATCCTTTTTTATAGATGCACATGGACACATAATATCTTTAGACATAGATTTATGTAACTGGTAACACTGATATTTGTGCGGTTGTTCCATCTAACCTGTTGAGCGCTGATACTGTTTGTGTGAGAAAGGAACAGATAGATTAGTGCTTTCAATGGAATACAGTGACAAGAGCAATGACATCTTTAGAATAGTAAGAAAACACTGGCATCTTTTGTCAAAATATAATCCAGAGATAGAATCATTTAAACTCCCCCCTATGCCATCATATAGAAGGGTAAAAAATCTTAGGGATCACATAGTAAAAGCTGATATAGGTACAACTAAAATGTCTGATGTAAATTATCTAACTACCCCTAATAAAGGCTGTTACCCCTGCTTACACTGTGCTCAATGTAATTCAGTTATTAAAGGGAAATTCTTAGCACAAAATGACAAAAGAAAGCAATATACAATCAATGGGTTATATACATGCCAAACCAACTATGCAATCTACCTACTTAAATGCCCATGTGGTCTTTGTTACATTGGCGAGACCACCCAAGCCGCCAGGGATAGGTTTAGTCAACATAAAGCATCCATTAAATCAAAAGATATGTCATTTCCAGTATCAGCACATTTTACAAATATGGGTCATACAGTAAGCCAGCTTCGCTTTCAAGTGATTGACCATATCCCCCATCATAGAAGAGGGGGTAATAGGGAACTAAAATTCAAACAGAAAGAAGTATGGTGGATTAAACGTTTGAACACATTACATCCATATGGTCTGAATAGAGATTATGATTTGTATTTGTTTTTATAATGGTTTTAAATGATGGAATATATTCTGGTACCACTAGAGGCCACTGTGTTGTTGAAATTTACAAACCTGGATAGGTATGGGTTAAACCAATTAACACTGAGAATTGAAGCATGATTGGTCCAGATACCCTTTTTAAAGTCTCTTTGTTTGATTTTAACCTATGCATGATTAAGGACTATGTAGGTCCGAAACGTCGCTTTTTACTGGTTGCTAAACCTCAAATAAAGATTTTTCACCTTTAAAAGAAGATTGTGTGCTGTGGTGCTGTTACCTTGTTTTTTACATGGACTATATATATATATATATATATATATAATATAGACAAAATAAATCATTGTGTAGTTCATTAACAAATCTAGACAGGCCCAAAGGCTTGTTTTCCCACAGAAAACTGAATTACATATATATATATATTAAATTTGTATTTAAGAATAAAAAGATGATATTTTGGTATGTCAATAACATTGGAATGTGAAATATCATGTCGGGTTAGTACACTTTGGTTAAATGCTGGTTTGCATACATATAGGTTTTTTTTCTCCCAGTTTTTGATCTTTATTGAAGACTAAGAGGAATATGTTAAAGCAACATTCTAAGTTCTTTTTTGCAAAAACATTTTCCTTTCAACTTGTAATATGTGTGCTACCAGCCATGCGCAAAAAAGCCTCCATCTAGCGGAGTTCCCCACGAGAGGGAGCGGAAAATACTGCACCACTCAAAATCTAGCACATTGTTTGCTTCTTATGGGCCTGATGATAAAAGATTCTGGTGCTGGGAAGACATTGTAATGCAGTCTTCACAGGGGCTGAACTTGCAGAATGCTAAAAGAAAAAGGAAGAAACCCTTTAACTCTGAAAGACAGCTCACAAGATTCTACACAGGCAGATTTTGCTCTACTTGTCTAAGGAACATTCCCAGTTCTGTTTGTTAAGGAGAGACAATCCCCCCTGTGAAATATAGAACTGCATGATATGATAGTATTGTTACACTTTCGCTTTATATTTTATATTTCTTTAAATATAAAATTTCACTTTAGATTGGGTCCAATAATAGTATTATTACATTTAAAGGGACAGTCTACACCAGAATTTTTATTGTTTAAAAAGATAAATAATCCCTTTATTACCCATTCCCCAGTTTTGCATAACAAACACAGTTATATTAATATATGTTTTACCTCTGTGATTACCTTGTATCTATGCCTCTGCAGACTGCCCACTATCTAAGTGCTTTTGACAGACATGCAGTGTAGCCAATCAGTGCAGACTCCTAAATAACTCCACGGGAGTGAGCACAATGTTACCTATATGACACACATGAACTAGTACTGTCTAACTGTGCATAACTTTTAAAATGCTCTAAACTAAGAGGCAGGTTTTCAACGCTTTAGAAATCAGTTTGTGCCTACCTAGGTTTAGCTTTTAAAAAATACTACCAAGGTTACAAAGCAAATTTGATGATAAAAGTAAATTGGAAAGTAGTTTAAAATTGCATGCCCTATCTGAATCATGAAAGTTTAATTTTGACTAGACTGTCCCTTTAAGCTTTGCACTTTCTATTTTATACATTTAGATTTAAATCCAGCAGCTATTTTAAAAATTCTGATTATTTTTTTAGTGTTTGTGTTATTTTAACAAATTAATATTATACTTTGTATATCTCTGTATCTTTTACAAATTACATTGCGCTATTTATTTTATCTATTGTAAACGTTTGTGGAACAGGGTAGTTAACTGGGCTGAACGGTGGAGTTCTTACGGTATACCTGAAACTCTCTCACAAGTCTTGTGAATTTTTGTAAGCATTTTAAACAAACTGGCCTCACTAAAGTAACTTGCCAGCTGTATGTAGGTGAAGTTTGCGCAAATTTCCCAATACACTTATTTAACTGACAGAAAATATATACTAAGTTAAACTGTAGTAAAAACACTTCAGTTTAATTTGCACTTGCTGCTAACTGAAACTTTGGGGTAGATTTATCGAACCCTGGGCGGACATGATTCACTATAGGTGTCGGCATTTAAGATTCCACAAGCATTTCACAAGGAATGCTTGTGCAATGCCGCCCCCTGCACATCGTGGCCAATCGACCGCTAAGCAGGGGGTGTCAATCATCCCGATCGTATTGGGATGATTGCAGTCCGCCACCTAAAAGGTGGTGGACAAGTTAAGGATACCTGTTCTTATCAGGGCAACTTTTTTTTAATGTGGGATTATTTTAGGGTAGGATTTTTTTTTTTTTATAGAAAGGCATTTTATTAAAGGTAATAGAGCTATGATCACATTAGAGCAATGGCATACCAACTGTCCTTATCAGGGCAATTTTTAGAGTAGTGTTTTGTTAGATTTTGGCATGCTTTGTGGTGTTGGCGGTTACTTTTATTATAAAATGGGGTTTGTGTTTTGCTTGAGCAAAAGAGCTGATATCACGTTAGGGCAATGCCCTTCAAAAAGCCCTTCTAAGGCATTATTTGAAATGTTCAGACACATAAACTGGTTTTGGTTTCCGTGTTTTCACCGTGCAGGAACTCTTCAAATACACCACCCACCTCCAACAGAAATTGCTGAGCACTTGCAAGTACTTTGCGGGTCCCTCCTTTTATATTCAAATATATTGACAGACCAACAGACTGCGAGCCTGGCGAACTCAAGCAGGCATTTTCTCATCTGTCTGTCGTTGTTTTGAATATCGGGGCTGCAATCACAAAAGACATTTTGTAGGTTTCATTTCGATTTAGAAACAAATATGGTTGATTAAAAAAAACTACTTTACAAATTTATTTTTGTGTACACATAAATGTACCATGTTTGCTACTAATACAACTGTAAAAAAATCTAGCCATAGAAGTAAAATAATATTTTGATTGTGAAAATTTGGTTTGATTTCCTCATCATGTTTGATGGCAAATTGTAGAGAAAATGAAACTTGTTCAGAACACCACAGTAATTATACAGTATACATCCATATAAAAAGCATTGGCTGCATTAGTTCTTTATATATTCCAATGACAGCATGCAGACACAACTTATTATTCTGTTCCATAGCTGATCTAATCACACATTTCTCAGTGCTTTAGTTATGGTCGTACCTTATGTTTAATGAAACCTCACATCATTGGCAAAGAATATTCAAAAGGACCTTTGGGGGCAAATGAAGAAGGCTTGGATCTATAAAATGTTGGTTTAATCATAGCTATTTAAAATCTCATTTGCTTGGAACATAGCTGCTAGAAATTATGACAGGGAATTAAACAGTTGTCAGTAAATCATGAGCTACAGAGGTGCATATGGTGGAATAGCTAAGTTATTTAACATTAGAATACTCATTCTTCAAAACAATAGTTATTTCATGCCATTAAACTGTGTAAATGCTACAGACAGTATATATATATATATATATATATATATATATATATATATATATATATATATATATATATATATATATATATATATATATATATATATATATATATATATACATATATACACACACATACACATACAGTATCTCACAAAAGTGAGTACACCCCTCACATTCTTGTACATATTTTTTATATCTTTTCATGTGACAACACTGAAGAAATTATACTTTGCTACAATGTAAAGTAGTGAGTATACAGCCTGTGTAAATTTGCTGTCCCCTCAAAATAACTCAACACACAGCCATTAATGTCTAAACCATTGGCAACAAAAGTGAGTACACCCCTAATTGGAAATGTCCAAATTGGGCCCAAGGTGTCAATATTTTGTGTGGCCACCATTATTTCCCAGCACTGCCTTAACCCTCTTGGGCATGGAGTTTACCAGAGCTTCACAGATTGCTACTGGAGTCCTCTTCTACTCCTCCATGACTACATCACGGAGCTGGTGGATGTTAGAGACCTTGCGCTTCCCCACCTTCCATTTGAGGATATCTCACAGATGCTCAATAGTGTTTAGGTCTGGAGACTTGCTTGGCCAGTCCATCACCTTTACCCTCAGCTTCTTTAGCAAGGCAGTGGGCATCTTGGAGGTGTGTTTGGGGTCATTATCATGTTCGAATACTGCCCTGCGGCCCAGTCTCGGAAGGGAGGGGATCATGCTCTGCTTCAGTATGTCACAGTACATGTTGGCATTCATGGTTCCCTCAATGAACTATAGCTCCCCAGTACCGGTAGCACTCATGCAGGCCCAGACCATGACACTCCCACCACCATGCTTGACTGTTGGCAAGACACACTTGTCTTTGTACTCCTCACCTGGTTGCCACCACACATGCTTGACACCATCTGAACCAAATAAGTTTATCTTGGTCTTATCAGACCACAGAACATGGTTCCAGTAATCCATGTCCTTAGTCTGCTTGTCTTTAGCAAACTGTTTGCAGGCTTTCTTGTGCATCATCTTTAGAAGAGTCTTCCTTCTGGGACGACAGCCATGCAGAGCAATTTGATGCAGTGTGCGGCGTATGGTCTGAGCACTGACAGGCTGAACCCCGCCCCTTCAACTTCTGCAGCAATGCTGGCAGCACTCATACGTCTATTTCCCAAAGACAAACTCTGGATATGACGTTGAGCACGTGCACTCAACTTCTTTGGTCGACCATGGCGAGGCCTGTCCTGAGTGGAATCTGTCCTGTGAAACCGTTGTATTGTCTTGCCCACCATGCTGCAGCTCAGTTCCAGGGTTTTAGCAATCTTCTTATAGCCTAGGCCATCTTTATGTAGAGCAACAATTCATTTTTTTCAGATCATCAGAGTTCTTTGCTATGAAGTGCCATGTTGAACTTCCAGTGACCAGTATGAGAGAGTGTAAGAGCGATAACACCAAATTTAACACACCTGCTCCCCATTCATACCTGAGACCATGTAACACTAACAAGTCACATGACACAGGGGAGGGAAAATGGCTAATTAGGCTTTGGACATTTCCACTTAGGGGTGTACTCACTTATGTTGCCAATGGTTTAGACAATAATGGCTGTGTGTTGAGTTATTTTGAGGGGACAGCAAATTTACACTGTTTTACAGGCTATACACTCACTACTTTACATTGTAGCAAAGTGCCATTATTTCTGTGTTGTCACATGAAAAGATATAATAAAATATTTACAAAAATGTGAGGGGTGTATTCACTTTTGTGAGATACTGTATATATATATATATATATATATATATATATATATATATATATATATATATATATATATATATATATATATATATATACATACATACATACATACATACATACATACATATACTGTACATACACACACAGTGAGGGAAAAAAAGATTTGATCCCCTGCTGATTTTGTACGTTTGCCCACTGACAAAGAAATTATGTCTATAATTTTATTGGTAGGTTTATTTAAACAATGAGAGACAGAATAACAACAAAAGTTCCAAAAAAACGCATTTCAAAAAAGTTATTAATTGATTTGCATTTTAATGAGTGAAATAAGTATTTGACCCTTTTGCAAAACATAACAGTACTTGGTGGCAAAACCCTTGTTGGCAATCACAGAGGTCAGACATTTCTTGTAGTTGGCCACTACGTTTGCACATATCTCAGGAGGAAATTTGTTTCACTCCTCTTTGCAGATCCTCTCCAAGTCATTAAGGTTTCAAGGCTGACGTTTGAAAATTTTAACCTTCAGTTCCCTCCACATATTTTCTATGGGATTAAGGTCTGGAGACTGGCTAAGCCACTCCAGGACCTTAATGTGCTTCTTCTTGGGCCACTTATTTGTTGCCTTGGCCATGTGTTTTGGGTCATTTTCATGCTGGAATACCCATCCATGACCCATTTTCAATGCCCTGGCTGAGGGAAGCAGGTTCTCACCCAAAATTTGATGGTACATTGACCCGTCCATCGTCCCGTTGATGCTGTGAAGTTGTCATGTCCCCTTAGAAGAAAAATGAATGTATAATATTGCCCTGGCCCAAATATACTAATATCACACCCTACTAAAAGAATACACACCTTCCTCTAAGTGTTTTAGACGTATAATACAAAAATAAAGGGATATTTAGAGGGTGCTCCAAAATGAGCTTAAAGGGATACTGAACCTAAATTGTTTATTTCATGATTCAGATATAGCATGCAATTTTAAGCAACTTTCTAATTTACTTCTGTTATCAATTTTTCTTTGTTCTCGTGATATCTTTATTTGAAAAAGAAGGCATCTAAGCTAAGGAGTCAGCAAATTTGTGGTTCAGACCCATGGCCATCATTTGTTTATTGGTGCTTTCCAATCAGCAAGGACAACCCAGGTTGTTCACCAAAAATGGGCCGGCATCTAAACTTAAGTTCTTGCTTTTCAAATGAACATACCAAGAGAATGAAGGACATTTGATAATAGGAGTAAATTAGAAAGTTGCTTAAAATTGCATGCTCTAGCTAGACATGCTGTTCTAGAGGAGGAGTTCAGGTTTGAGGTCGATTGGAGCACCTGTTCTGTATCACCTCCACTACAGGCTTTTGGTGAAACTCTCACGCCTAAACCCACAGACCATGGGAGGCCTGTTTAAGCTGAAACACTGCTACTAGAACAAACTCAGTGCCACAACATTGCACTGAGCGGCATTTGTAGCTGGATGAACAATTCTATGGTTACACATTGAATGACACCAGTAATCACAGCTGGTGTCCTTACCTATTGCACGGTAACCCGAAAATCTATCTGAACGTGAGTTGGGGGTGTCCCTGGTCTGACCCCCTAGACCTATACAGCTGACTCTTCTCATACGGCTGTCTGTCTGACAGTTGACGGGCTTGGAGCGGAGAACCGGCTATGTCACCTGTGTCTCGCACCTATGAGGAACGCGCTTGCATTGCTTTTTTCTGTGCTGTTTCAATGAGGAGCTGAGGCATTCCGGCTACCCAGACCTTCAAGGTGTCAAGTTGGCTCTGACGCTTGCTCACAGGAGAGAGGAGGTAGAGAGGTTTGGAGACCTGCTTCTTCTTCGGTCCTAGAGTCCCCTCCCACCGGTGCTGCGTGAGGGGCACGGACCGCTGCTCTCTCTGGTGTATGAACCCGCCGCCTTCTACTTTCAATTTCGGCACACCCGTCTGGATCTAAGGCAGCCGGGTAGCACCTCCTGTTTTTGCTGGTTCTGTCGGAGTGCTCTCCCCCCCCCACCGGTGCTGCGCGGGGGGGATATACTGGGAAAAAGATCTCCATATTCACGGTAGACATGCTCCAAATCAACCCGGGGTAAAGTTGCAAGTTGACTCTGCAAGTATTATATATGTTTGTCCTCCCTTCTCTCCCCTGACACAAAAAAGTTTGGTGCAGAACAGTTATAAGTCTGGGTTAAGAGAGATATGGGAAACTTAGAAGCAACAAAAATTTAGCTGAATGAGCATTACCTTGACTGTCTGAAACAAATCGAGAGGTCATAGCTCTATCCATTTAAACCCCTACTGCACATGACTTTTTGTTTGACTTTATTTTATATTTTTTATTTTTTTCTCTCGCTCCTCAAGGTTTCTACTTGGACTGGGCTGAAATTTATAGTACTGGTTTAAAAAATGTTTATCTATGGGTGGATGAATACTGTTTTCTATAATGGTATCTAAGGCTCAAAGTATTAAGCATAGAGGTGTCTCTCCCTGGTCTGGTAGCTGGTAACAAGCATTACACTGGTTTAAGAAAAGTCAGCCTAGCTTGGCCAAACAATCCCCTATAGCGGGGTCTACGGTTTAGAAACTTCTCACTACTTGTTTTTCTTTTTATATATACTAGATAGAGGAGAAAAAAATGTGGTAATACACAAATAGGCCTGAGCTTGAATGAATGATAAATAACACTCTGGCAGATATAGTGTTATAAAACTCTTTCCTAGACAAGCATTGGTTGACTGCAATAAAACAGAAAACTGTGATAACAATTGTTAAGATCTGCAGCAGCTTGCAGAATGATATAATAGGCTGTTTATATAATATAATAGAGGTTTATATCTTTCAGTTTTTTCTCTATACAAATGTTTAATTGTTAGGTTATACACAGGTTTTTGGATATTACTTCTTAGAAATTCAGGATGTAAAGACATCAGATTCTGGAACTCATTAGTATAAGAACTTTATAAATAACTTAACCAAGGAAGGGAAATTTTTTTTGAGCTGCAGAATTCTTGAAAATAGGCTCTTATTGCACCTAGGAGATCTTTTGGAAAGGGGAAGAAAAAAAAATCCTGATTTTTGCCAGATAGAAGTGTTTTGTAACATTTTTTGTTTAGCTTCAATCTATCTATATATACATATGTAGCTGTCGCTAGGATTCTCCAGAAAGTAACACAACTAATAGTTACATTTTTTTTTTCCTGTTATAAAGTAACCTTTTTAAGTACTACTATAGTAAATCAGAGGTAGAGATAAAAAGAGGGTAACAATACCCCTGGATATTTCCCCAAATTGGGTTAAGGGTTCCTAGGAGTGCCCTGGCTTTTTTTCTCTTTTTCCCGCTGTTGTTTTTTTTTTCATTTTCTTTTGGTGTCCTCCCCTTTCTTTCTTTCTTGCTGGCCCTTAATACACGATAGTATCCACCAAGTCACTTGCCTATACCTTCACTCACCTCCCCGCCCTTCACCTCTCCTTATTATTTTGCATCACTACAAGGGGGCTATTTTCCCCCAGAATTCTCCCCCCCCCCTTTTCAGGGTAGTTAATACCCCATATTTTTACGTCACATTCACAGATTTAAGGATAAATTTATTAATACACAGGCCAAAATGTCCCCGCTTAATATGTCAGCGAGGCAAAGGGATAAAAGGTCTAAGGCTCCAATGGAAGTCCTGGCTGATATCCACTCTATTACTGCTACATCCTCACACTTAAACACACCACTTGATCTACAAACACTTGTTTCAAATATATCTGAAGCTTTGACACCTAAATTTGATGCTCTTAAAAATGAAATAAAACAGGATATATTATCATTAACAACTGAGATTCGCCAATTCTCTAGTAGATTGAGCGAGGCAGAACAAAGAATCTCTGATTTAGAGGATATTGTAGGCAGCCATACTGATAAAATTGATTCCCTAAATTCTAAACTTATAAAAGCCCAGTCTAAAATGGAAGATGTAGAGAACCGCGCGAGGCGCAATAACTTCAATAAAAAAAAAACAATATGAAGACCTCACCAATTTTTTAACTAAAACACTGCCACAGTTACTTAAAATCCCACAAACTCACCCACAGATAGTCCTTGAAAGAGCACATAGGCTAGGGTGGCAATTCTCTGAGAAAGAAAACCCCAGACCAAGACCAATTATAGCCAAAACACTTAATTTCCAAGACAAAGTTTTATTGTTACAGTTTTATAAGAAAAACCAACCTATCTTCCTAGGGGAGAATAAAATAATGCTATTCCAAGACTTTTCAGCCGAAACATCAGCAAGGAGGAGGGAGCTAGCTGCTGTCTGCACCAAATTAATAAATCAAGGGTATCGAGCCACCATCATTTACCCAGCTAGATTGAAAATTGTAATAGAGAACCAGACACATTTTTTTGACTCAGCCAGGAAGGCAGAAAAATTTATAAATCAATCATCCACTTCAGGTTCAGGGTTAAGATCTCAGACACCGACTCTCACTTAAATATACCTAATCAAAGGCGAGTTAAGGTTCTTTATCAATATGGCAGTTTTTCATAAGGGTGGTAAACGAGGCCTTGGGTGGCCCTCGGATGTGTTTCTGTGTCTATGTTGTCCCCCCCCCCTTCTTTTTTTTTTCTCTCTCTCTTTCTTTCCCCTCAAGATAAACTAGATGGTCAACACGATAAATAGATTTAAATTGGCCTCTTGGAATATTGGGGGCATTACCTCCCCGATCAAACGTAAAACAATAATAGCATATTTAAGGAAAATCTATACTGACATTGCCTTCATACAGGAAACCCATCTAAAGTCAGAAGAAGTTTTAAAACTCAAATGTTCATGGATTAAAGAAGTTTTATTTTCACCAAGTAAACAGAGGAAGGGAGGAGTTGCAATCCTGTTAGGGAAAAAGCTAAATTATCAAATTCTCCATACAAAATGACTCGGAGGGAAGGTTCCTTTTTGTTAAAATCAAGATTGACAAAGTAATATACACATTATGCAACATTTATGCCCCGAATGTTTTTAATTGGTTTTTCTGGGAATCACTGCAGGTAGACATAATGACATATAAAGAGGGTTATCTGATAGTCGGAGGGGATTTCAATATGGCACCCCAATATCTGTTAGATAGACTAAGACAACAACCTTTGGGTCCCAGAACTAAAAGAGACAATCTTGAATCAAAATTGTTTAACAGACTTTTTCAAAATCTAGGGGTTAGGGATATTTGGAGGTCACAAAATCCGGATTCGAGAGATTACACATGTCTTTCTAAGGCGCACAAATCACTCTCAAGGATAGACCTTCTTCTTCTAGATGAAGAATTATGTAAAACAAGCGTAATAACTGGAATTCTTCCTATATGTATCTCTGATCACGCCCCTATCTTTCTGGAGTTCCAAGATAGCGATCCGTCTATCAGAAGCAATCTGTTTTATTTTCCATCTTATTTAGCTACGGATCTTAAATTTAAGAATTGGGTTAAACTCAAGCTAGAGGAATATATCTCCTTTAACCAGGATTATATCAATCGCCCTACTATCTTTTGGTAAACAGCAAAAGCAGTAGTTAGGGGTGAGATTCTGGCATATTGTATTAGGAGGACAAAGAAACTCAAACTTAGGGAGAAGGAATTATTAAAAGCAGTATCTAACACATACAACTGCTATCTTTTACAGAAAACACCCAGAACCTGGGAACGATATACCCAGGCACTGAAAGATAGAGACACCTTTCTTATCTATAAAACATCTCAGAAAGATCTAAGATTCCAGGCTAAACTTTATAGATACAGTAGTAAATCAGGGAAACTACTAGCAAGATTAATCAAAAAAGATAGAGAGGTCTCCCTAATTGATTCCTTATCTGAAGATGATAAAACAATAACTAAAAGGGAGGATATATTACAGGTGCTTTCATCTTATTATAAGGATTTATATTCCCTGAAAAACTCAAATATACCTGCACGTGAAGATTTTTGGAGTAAGATTGCATCCCCATCAATATTATCTGACCAGATTGAAAATTTAAATCTCCCCATTACATAAATGGAAGTATCAAGAGCAATTCAAGATCTATCCTTGAATAAAGCTCCAGGTCAAGATGCCCTCCCGAACGAATTTTATAAAATTGCATCACTAACAATTCTGCCATATTTAACCTCATTATATAATGACATATATACAAAGGGTAACTCTCCCTCTTCTAATTTTGCTGCCTCTTGCACTGTTTTAATTCTTAAGCAAGGCAAAGACCCAAAGAGAAAGGAATCATACAGACCCATAGCCTTGCTTAACTCAGATTATAAGATTCTTACCACTATTCTGGCCTCGAGGCTTCAAACAATTCTTCCTGGTGTTATTCACAACGACCAAGCGGGCTTCATGTCCAAACGTAATTCTTCAGCCAAGATAAGGGAATTGTTCCTTACTATTGATTTTTTCAGAACTAGGGAGGGGTTGGGGAGTGGGAGGGAGGGGGGTACCCCTGACCTAGCAGTCATAGCAATAGATGCGGAGAAGGCTTTTGACTCGATTCATCATGATCATTTAATTTATTCTTTGCAACAATTTGGTTTTTATGGCAGGTTCCTTAACTTAGTCAATAATCTTTATAAGGTAGCGTCTACAAAAATGTTAATTAATGGTTTGTCCTCCTCAGACATCTGGCTCAAAAGAGGAACTCGCCAGGGGTGCCCTCTCTCCCCCCTCCTCTTCAACATCTCTATTGAACCCTTGGCTATTTGTATTAGACAGCAGTTAGAGGGGATTAGGATTGGTACGGAAGAGCTGAAAATAGCTCTGTACGCCGATTATATCCTTATATATATATATGTCTAAAAGTGCTAGCAATATCCCTAAACTCTTATCCATTATTGAACAGTTTGGCTCTTTCTCTGGGTATAGAGTGAATACCACAAAATCGAAACTTATATGGATTAAACTTCCCAAGGAACCCATGCTAAGTATACCCTTCAAAATAGTCTCTGGAGCTTTTAAATATCTAGGGATAATGATTTCTCCTAACCCAGAAAAATGGTATAGCCTTAACATTATTCCAGTACTTAATAGAGTTAAGGAGAATTTTAAAAATTGGCAGAATCTCCCCCTCTCTCTGTCGGGTCGCATAGCCTTATATAAAATGGTCTGTCTCCCTAAAATTTTATATGTATTACAGAACACCCCATTGATCATAAGGGGAAGAGACTTGACAATATTTAATATTTCCTTGAGAAAATTTCTGTGGCAAAATAAAAAAAACAGAATTTCCTTACTTAAACTTTCTCTTCCTAGAGAATTTGCGGGTCTGGCTTTACCAGACCTAAAACTCTATAATTATGTCTTCTCACTACGGTTAATTAAGGACTGGGTACATGACAGGGATTATATCACTAATAATAACCTAGAAAGGAATGTAATACACCCATATTTACCTTTAGCAATTATACATTGTAAAGCTATTCATTTATCAAAGGAAGTGAAAAAGATGAGAACAATATACACTCCCCTCCAAGGTTGGTGGAAAGTGTGCAAACTTTTAGGTGTTGATCACAGAGTTTCTAAATATATGCCAATATCAGGTAACCCTCAATTTCAGGCGGGATTGCAATTCTCACCCTTCCAAAGATGGCATAGGGTAGGTTTGAGTAAGGTTTCGCAGCTATTGGATTTTGAAAGGACATGTATAAAAACCTTTTGCTCATTGAGAGTGGTATATAATCTGCCTCAAAACGATTTCTTTGCGTACTTACAAGCAAGGCATTTCGCATCTAACATAATAAGTACTTTTGGCTGGAACTGGTCCCAAGGGCCCATAGAGAAATGGCTTACCTTGGCCAAAGCTGGTATTACTTCAATCTCAACCAGTTATATAGATTTGAGCTCTTTTAGAGGGGTATCTAATCTGGAAAAGATCTCTACTAAATGGGACACAGCCTTAACGCAAGATCACATAGAGTCTAGCCATATTCAATTCTCAATTGCAGAAACTAAACGAGTCACCCTCTCGGCCACATGGAGAGAATCTCACATTAAATTATTATTAATGACATTCTTTACTCCGGAGAAGGGAGGGCGGTATGGTAATCTTAAATTTAGTCTTTGCCCTTAGTGCTTTCTTCCTTCTGCTAATTTGATACACATGTTTTGGGAATGCCCAAAGATGCAACAATTTTGGTCCAAACTACAGTATTGGCTTAATATTATTTTAGGAATTTCATCTCTGAGATTAAAAGCATCCCACATTATATTTTTAAGGAAGGACCTAGAAGCTCAGGCGGGCAGTACTAAAATTGTTAATATGGCCATACTAGCAGCCAGGTATCTTATTCTCAGAAAATGGAAGGGAGGGTCAGCTCCCAGTATTCCAGAGGTCAAAAATTGCCTAAAAAAGCAATGTATTCTTGAGCAAATGGATACTAATTTAAATGAAGAATGAGAGGTCATTGCATTTTTTAAAAAGTGGTCATCTTTTCTTAAATCTTTTCCTCCGAGTGAGATTGACCTCTTAATCCATCCGTTTAGAAACTCAGAAATGGTATTGTTGGGCATTTGGTAATCAATTCACTTCCCTTCTTCGTTTTCTTTTTTCCTCCTCCCCCCCCTTTTTTTTTTTATTTTTGTTTAGTTTATGTTGCGTCTTTTTATTTTTATTTTTTTTGGGTTACTTAAGGACGATTGTTCCTGATAAAATGGCAAGTCATAAGTTATCGACAGTGATTAATTGGTTGTATTGTAAGTTATAAAGGTAGTAAAAACCTTCATCCAACAGGTGAACATTTAATCGAGTGGAATAAATATTGAATCTCAGCAATAGGCAAGTTAGCCTAATTTAAGGTATATTCTCTTAAGTTAAAAGAGTTGTATTTGTTTTTCCTTTTGCATGTTTCCCTGTGTTATTAGTTGTTCACACGAATTTGTATAACCTGTTGGATAATAAATAAAGATGTATAAAAAAAAAAAAAAATGCATGCTCTATCTGAATCACAAAAGAAAAAAAAAAGGGTTCAGTGTCCCTTTAAGATATCTTAAATTATATGGGATACTTAAAGGTGAAAAATAGTAATGTCTATATAAATATATAACAGACCTTAATATGTGATCAAATTTCCGTGGAAAAAAACTACACCCTTAACAATAAAATTATTTATTCCTCATAATGTGCAAATCAATTATAAAAATATATGAAAGGTACGTCTCCCATTAAAACAATCCTAAAAACAAATGACTGAGGTCAAGCACTATTGCATATCCAAAATATAGCTAACTGATGTATTAAAAGTTAACAACCTCACCAGACAAACAAACCTTCCTATGTGTTTATACATAGAATTAATAAGCTTAGTACATTGAAGGTTCACTGATGTTTTGAGGTTGCTTTGTTGCTTCAGGCACTGGATGTCTTAACTGTGTGCATGGCATTATGAAATCTGAAGACTACCAAATAATTCTGTGGTGCAATGTAGGGCCCAGTGTCAGAAAGTTAGGTCTTCTTCAGAGGTCATGGGCCTTACAGCAGGACAATGACCCAAAGCACACATCAAAAAGCACCCAGAAATGGTTTAAGACAAAGCGCTGGAGAGTACTGAACTGGCCAGTAATTAGTCCAGATCTCAATCCCATAGAGCACCTGTGGAGAGATCTCAAAACAGCAGTTGGGAAAAGGAACCCTTCCAATCTGAGAGACCTGGCGCAGTTGGCGAAAGAAGATTGGTCCAAAATTCCAGTAGAGAGGTGTAAGAAACTCATTGATGATTACAGGAAGTGATTGATTTCAGTTATTTTTTTCAAGGGGTGTGCTACCAAATATTAAATTGAGTGTGCCAATAATTATGTCCAGTCCATTTTTGGAGTTTTGCATGGAATATGTCAGATTTTACTTTTTTTCTACACTTTTTTGTGTCAAACCAATACAAACAAAAATAAATAAACATGAGAATGGATAAATATTTGTAATTGCCACAATTTTATTGGCGAAGTGGTGCATTATCTGACAGAAATGCAGGGGTACTAATATTTCTGGCCATGTACAAGAGGATTCTGGATAAGATATGCAAATTAGATATGCAAAATTATTTAGGGATCGCTGTGTTAAAACAGTATTTGAAGCAAAAAATCTGAGATTTTGCATATCTAATTTGCATATCTTACCAAGAATCCTCCTGTGCCTAGGTAACAATGTACAAGGAGTTTTACTGGGGAAAAGCAAGCGGGGAACATGCTTGGATGTGCTAATTTCCTATGCAAAAATGTTGTATTGATTTACTTTTGAGACATGGAGGATTTTAATCTCAGATTTTAATCTCCAGCATAATTTTAATGAATTTGATTTAACCCTGAAATGAGCTTTACCGAAGCAGCAACCAGAAATCTATGTGCTACTCACGAGTTATAAAAAGAACGAAACAGGCTATCTAGCAGTAGTTTCTGTATTGCTGCATTCACCATATTAAGGGATCGCTGTGTTAAAACTGTATTTGAAGCAAAAAAATCTGAGATTTTGCATATCTTACCCAGAATCCTCTTGTGCATTGGTAACAATGTACATGGAGTTTTGCTGGGGAAAAGCAAGCGGGGAACTTGCTTGGATGTGCTAATTTCCTATGCAAAAAAAATTGTATCGATTTACTTTTGAGACATGGAGGATTTTAATCTCAGATTTTTATCTCCACCATAATTTTAATGAATATATATATATATATATATATATATATATATATATATATATATATATATATATATATATATATATATATATATATATATTAGAACAAGGGGGTAAGGGCGTGATAAAGGTTACCTGTATAATTGTTCGAGAAAGCACTGTCGTCCTTCAGCATGAGGGAGGCTTAAGACCTTAGGAACCAAAAGTTCCCGGCGAACATAGCTTGTTCGCGTTTGCCGCGGTGGGCGAACATATGCAATGTTCGATCCGCCCCCTATTTGTCATCATTGAGTAAACTTTGACCCTGTATCTCACAGTCTGCAGACACATTTCAGCCAATCAGCAGCAGACACTCCCTCCCAGACCCTCCCAGCTCCTGGACAGCAGCCATTTTAGATTCATTCTGATCCTGCATTCTTAGTGAGAGGAGGGATAGTGTAGCTGCTGCTGATTTTATAGGGAAATTGATAGCTATGCTAGTGTATTCAGTGTCCACTACAGTCCTGAAGGACTCATCTGATCTCTGCTGTAAGGACAGCACCCCAAAAAGCCCTTTTTAGGGCTAGAACATCAGTCTTTTTTTTTATTTATTTTGACTGTGAAACATCCGTCTGCTAGTGTAATCTAATTGCAGTTGCCTGCCTGCAGTGCCACCACTCATATCTGATGTAACAGTAATGTAATTTTTTAAAAAAACAACTTATTTGACTGTGAAACATCAGTCTGCTAGTGTAATCTAATTGTAGTTGCCTGTCTGCCAGCGTGTGTGCCAGGCCCACTTGCCAACTAGTGTCACCACTCATATCTGTTGTATCAGTAGAGTAAATGTAAAAAAAAAAACTTTTTTGACTGTGAAACATCATTCTGCTAGTGTAATCTAATTGTAGTTGCCTGTCTGCCAGCGTGTGTGCCAGGCCCACTTGCCAACTAGTGCCACCACTCATATCTGTTGTAACAGTAGTGTAAATTTAAAAAAAAAAAAATGTTTTGACTGTGAAACATCAGTCTGCTAATGTAATCTAATAGCAGTTGCCTGCCTGCCTGCCAGCGTGTTTGTGCCAGGCCCACTTGCCAACTAGTGCCACCACTCATATCTGTTGTAATAGTAGTGTAAATTTTGTAAAAAAAAAAACTTTTTTGACTGTGAAACATCAGTCTGCTAGTGTAATCTAATTGCAGTTGCCTGCCTGCCAGCGTGTGTGCCAGGCCCACTTGCCAACTAGTGCCACCACTCATATCTGTTGTAACAGTAGTGTAAGTTTTTTTAAAAAAAACTTATTTGACTGTGAAACATCAGTCTGCTAGTGTAATCTAATTGCAGTTGCCTGCCAGCGTGTGTGCCAGGCCCACTTGCCAACTAGTGCCACCACTCATATCTATTGTAACAGTACTGTAAATTAAAAAAAAAAAAAAAATTGACTGTGAAACATCAGTCTGCTAGTGTAATCTAATTGCAGTTGCCTGCCTGCCAGCGTGTGTGCCCGGCCCACTTGCCCAGTGCCACCACTCATATCTGGTGTAACAGTAGTGTAAATAATTAAAAAAAAAACTTTTTTGACTGTGAAACATCAGTCTGCTAGTGTAATCTAATTGCAGTTGCTTGCCTGCTAGCGTGTGTGCCAGGCCCACTTGCCCAGTGCCACCACTCATATCTGGTGTAACAGTAGTGTAAATAATTAAAAAAAAAAAAACTTTTTTGACTGTGAAACATCAGTCTGCTTGTGTAATCTAATTGCAGTTGCCTGCCTGCCAGCATGTGTGCCAGGCTCACAGCGTATACTGTGCCCACTTGCCCAGTGGCAACACTCATATCTTGTTTAATAGTAGTATAAGTGTACATTTAAAAAAATAAAAACTTTTTGGACTGTCAAACATCAGTCTGCTTTTTTTGTGTCAGGCTCACAGCGTATACTGTGCCCACTTGCCCAGTGCCACCACTCATATCTTGTTTAATAGTAGTGTAAGTGTACATTTAAAAAAAAATGACAGGCAGAGGCAAGCCACCCATAGCTGCCGTTGTGGTCGTGGTGCTGTGATTCACTTTGGCCATAGAATAATGCCCAGTGTTCAGAGGCCACGTCCCATGAACTCGAAAAGTTCTGAGGAGGACATAGTTGACTTTTTAACACAGGACACCCAATCTTCTATAGCTTCCGCTCCGAACCTTGATACACCATCCTCCTCCAGCTTATCTTCAGGCACCACTCGCCCGCCTGCCGCCACCACCAACACTAGCACCACAGCCGCTTCACTTGATGTGTCAGAGGAGTTTTTTACACATCAGTTGGAAGAAATGAGTGATGCGCAACCATCACCTTTGTTGATTTGTCAGATACAAGGGAAGCGGTTGATGATGACGATGCATCCGTGGATGTCACGTGGGTGCCCGCTAGAAGAGAAGAAGAACAGGGGGAAATTTCAGATGGGGAGACAGAGAGGAGGAGGAGGAGATGAGTTGGAAGCAGGGGGAGGTTATCGCAAGGAGCTAGTGGCACAGTCAGACAGCATGCATCGGCACCCGGGGTCAGCCAGACAGCACGCCAATCAACGCATGCTGTTGTCACCACCAGAATGCCGTCATCGCAGAGCTCAGCAGTGTGGCATTTTTTTTGTGTGTCTGCCTCTGACAACAGCGATGCCATTTGCAACCTGTGCCAAAAGAAATGGAGTCGTGGGAAGTGCAACACCCACCTAGGTAAACCTGCTGACGGCTGCCAAGCATGGAATGCGTGGCTCTGCAGAGGAGGAGTTGATGACACCGCCATAACTTGCAGGCAGGCCTGCTGCCACCTCCTCTACTGCTCCTACTCCATCCTCTTCCATAACCTCCTCGGCTGAGTCCTCTTCTGCTGCTGCATCTTGCTCCACATCAACGGGACCCCCCCAGCTCCGCAGGTACTATTCCACATCCCGGATATGGCAGTGTCATGCCGTTTTGGGGTTGACTTGCCTGAAAGCAGAGAGTCACACTGGACCAACACTCCTGTCCGCCCTGAACGCACAGGTGGATCAGTGGCTGACTCCGCACCAACTGGAGATCGGAAAAGTGGTTTGTGACAACGAAAGTAATTTGGTGGTGGCATTGAAATTGGGCAAGTTGACACATGTTCTGTGCATGGCACATGTGTGTAATCTGATCGTACAACGCTTTGTGCATAAGTACCAAGGCTTACAGGACGTCCTGAAGCAGGCCAGGAAGGTGTGTGGCCATTTGAGGCGTTCCTACATGGCCATGGCGCACTTTTCTGATATCCAGCGGCGAAACAACATGCCAGTGAGGTGCTTGATTTGCGACAGCCAGACACATTGGAATTCAACACTCCTAATGTTCGACCGCCTGCTTCAACAAGAAAAAGCCGTTAACGAGTATTTGTATGACCGGGGTGCTAGGACAGCCTCTGCGGAGCTGGGATTTTTTTTGCCACGTTACTGGGCGCTCATGCGCACTGCCTGTAGGCTCATGCGTCCTTTTGAGGAGGTGACAAACCTAGTCAGTCACACCGAAGGCACCATCAGAGACATCATACCATTTGTTTTCTTCCTGGAGCGTGCCCTGCGAAGAATGCTGGATCAAGCCATAGATGAGCGTGAAGAGGAAGAGGAAGAGTTGTGCTCATCATCACCACCAGAAACAGCCCTATCAGCATTGCTTGCTGGACTTGTGGCAACGCTGGAAGAGGATTGTGAGGAAGAGGAGTCAGAGGAGGAATGTGGCTTTGAGGAGGAGGAGGAAGACCAACCACAACAGGCATCCCAGGGTGATCGTTGTCACCTATCTGGTACCCGTGGTGTTGTACATGGCTGGGGGGAAGAAGATACCTTTAGTGACATCACTGAGGACGAGGAACGGGACATAAGTAGCTTGGCATCCAACCTTGTGCAAATGGGGTCTTTCATGCTGTCATGCCTGTTGAGGGACCCTCGTATAAAAAAGCTGAAGGAGAACGACCTGTACTGGGTGTCCATGCTACTAGACCCCCGGTATAAGCATAAAGTGCCAGAAATGTTACTGAATTACAACAAGTCGGAAAGGATGCAGCATTTCCAAAATAAATTAAAAAGTATGCTTTACACAGCGTATAAGGGTGATGTCACAGCACAACGTGAATCTAACAGTGGAAGAGCTGAAAGTAATCCTCCGACTCCCACAACCACGCCAGCAAGGACAGGACGCTTTACAGACGTGTTGTTGATGGAGAACATGCAGAGCTTTTTAAGTCCTATGCATCGCCACAGCCCTTCAGGGTCCACCCTCAGAGAATGACTCAACCGACAGGTAGCAGACTACCTCGCCTTAACTGCAGATCTCGACACTCTGAGGAGAGATGAACCCCTTGACTACTGGGTGTGCAGGCTTGACCTATGACCTGAGCTATCCCAATTTGCAATAGAACTTCTGGCCTGCCCCGCTTCAAGTGTCCTGTCAGAAAGGACCTTCAGTGCAGCAGGAGGTATTGTCACTGAGAAGAAAAGTCGCCTAGGTCAAAAAAGTCTAGATTACCTCAATCAAACATCAATTTTTCTGGCCGCTGCTACAGCAGCGGATGCAACAATACCTAATTTTTCAGGCATGTGTACATGCCAAATTTTGCTGGCCTCTGGTGCTGCACTGTGGCTTCAAAACCCAAACCAAAAAAAAGACACTTAACAGGATTAAACTGATAGGAATAGTACTACTTAACACACCACTCCTATCTGGTGGCACATTAGATTGCACGCGCAGTGCCCCAAATTTGAAGTAGGAGGACCGACCAAGCATCTTTTTCCATCTCCCGGTTCCTAAAATCCATGCCATATACACATCCCCTGATAGGGGACACCGCAGTGGAAGGTACCCGGCCGAAATTTCTTTGCACAAAAGGCAATCCCCAACCTGTACTTGATTGTGCAAAAGGAAGTAACCTTACCATGGGTCTCAGTCCGCACGTCTTGTAATTCTCTGTCTGGGAAATTATCTATCTATCTATCAAATCTATCTATTTATCTATCAAATCTATTTAACTGTCTATTGTATCTATCAAATGTATATTGCATCTATTGATCTATCTATCTATCTATCTATCTATCTAATCTATGTATCTATCTATCAAATCTATCTATCTCGTGGCCGGACTGTTTTGTGACAGCCACTTGTGTTTCGCCCAAATGTCCATCGGACAAATGTTCGTCGGCCAAATGTCCGTCGGCTAAAAGTCCGGCCACAATTGCACGCGCAGTGCCCCAAATTTGAAGTAGGAGGACCGACCAAGCATCTTTTTCCATCTCCCGGCTCCTAAAATCCATGCCATATGCACCTGCCCGATAGGGGGAGTAACAGGTATTAAACTGATCAGAATAGTACTGCTTAAAGGGCCACTAAAGCCAAAATCTTTCTTTCATGATTCAGATAGAGAATACAAATTTAAACAACATTACAATTTACTTCTATTATTTATTTTGCTTCATTTTTTTGATATCATTAGGTGAAGAAAAAGCAATGCACATGGTGAGCCAATCACACAAGGCTTCTATGTGCAGCAACCAATCAGCAGCTACTGAGCATATCTAGATATGCTTTTCAGCAAATAATATCAAGAGAATAAAACAAATTAGATAATATAAGTAAATTAGAAAGATGTTTAACATTGCATTCTCTTTCTAAATCATGAAAGAAAAAATGTGGGTTTCATGGTTCTTTAACACGCCACTCATATCTGGTGGCACAGTAGATTACATGCGCTGTGCCCCAAATTTAAAGTAGGAGGACCGACCAAGCATCTTTTTCCATCTCCCGGTTCCTAAAATCCATGCCATATACACCTCCCCCGATAGGGGGAGTAACAGGTATTAAACTGATCAAAATAGTACTACTTAACACACCACTCATATCTGGTGGCACAGTAGATTGCACACGCAGTGCCCCAAATTTGAAGTAGGAGGACCGACCAAGCATCTTTTTCCATCTTCCGGTTCCTAAAATCCATGCCATATACACGTCCCCTGGCGCCGCAACTGCCTCTGGGAACCTTACCATGGGTCACAGACCGCACATCTTGTAATTTTCTGTCTGGGAAATTATATATCTATCAAATCTATCTATTTATCTATCGTATCTATCGTATCTATCAAATGTATATTGCATCTATTGATCTATCTATCTAATCTATGTATCTATGTATCTATCAAATCTATCTATCTCGTGGTTGTGCAAAGGACTGTTTGCGGTTGTTTGCGGTGCGTTAAACGGGGAGTTTGATACCTGATGTTTTAAAGCACATTATTCCAAAAAATTTAGGAATGTTAGGTGATTTATGCCCTTTATGGATTAAAACCAGACTCTGCATTAACTATGTAATTTCCCGTGGGAGTTTTGCCATGGATCCCCCTCCGGCATGCCACAGTCCAGGTGTTAGTCCCCTTGAAACAACTTTTCCATCACTATTGTGGCCAGAAAGAGTCCCTGTGGGTTTTAAAATTTGCCTGCCTATTGAAGTCAATGGCGGTTTGCCCGTTCGTGAACAGTTGCGGAAGTTTGAGTCCGCCGTTCGCGAATGGAAAATTTTCAGTTCGCGACATCACTATTGAGGATTGACACTATGCACAAGCCTTATAAAACAATTGAAAATGTATTTGGTATACATTCAAATGTGAAGACAAACTCACAAAAGACAAAGGAGGAGATACGTCATCTTATGTGAAAGACTGTTACTGTACCTACCTTGACAGGAAGGACTGTATGGTTTTCCTTGATCAAACAGTTGGTATTATAGAAACATAGATATTGACAGCAGATAAGAGCCATAGGCCCAGCAAGTCTGCCCGACCTTACCTAACAGTATAAACTTATCTAGTTCGTAGGATAGCCTTATGCTTGTCCCATGCATTTTTTAAAGTCCCCCACAGTGTTTGTTGCTACTACCTCTTGAGGAAGTTTATTCCATAAATCAATCACTCTTTCTGTAAAGAAGTGCTTCCTCAAATTACTCTTGAATCTACTACCCTTTAGCTTGAGCTCATGACCCCTTGTTCTTGAATTTTCCATTTTATGTAAAATACCCACAGCCTCAGTTTTACCAAACCCTTTAATGTACTTGAAAGTTGCTATCATATCACCTCTTTCCCTTCTCTCCTCTAAGCTATACATATTTAGGTCATTGAGCCTATCCTGGTAAGTTTTTTTTTTAGACCATGTACCATTTTGGTAGCCCTCCTTTGCACAGATTCAAGTTTGTTAATATCCTTCTGAAGATATGGCCTCCAGAACTGCACACAATACTCAAGATGAGGCCTAACTAATGATCTATAAAGTGGCATAAGAACCTTACTATTTCTGCTGCAAATACCTCTACCAATACATCCAAGCATTCTGCTAGCCTTACTCGCTGCATTACTACATTGTTTACTAAGTTTTAAATCATCTGAAATAATAATTCCCAAATCCTGTTCCTCATCTGTAACAGTCAGTAAATTGTCATTGAGTCTGTAATTAACATTTGGATTTTTCTTCCCTAAATGCATTATTTTACACTTTGATGTGTTAAACTTTAGATCCCAGTCGTTTGTCCAATCCTCCAATTGTTATATATAACTTCTCATTTTGTCTACCCCCCCCCCCCCCCGGAACATCCACTCTGTTGCAATTTTTTGTATCATCTGCAAAGAGACATACTTTCCCCTGTAGCTGATATTGCAGATAAATATGTTAAACAAAACAGGCCCCAGAACTGACCCCTGAGGAACACCACTAATAACAGCCCCCTCTGCTGAATGAACTCCATTTACTAAGACACTTTGTTTTCTGTCCTTAAGCCAGCATTCCACCCAGTTCACAATTTTTGAATCTAGACCAAGGAGATTTAGTTTGTGAATAAGTTTATTGTGTGGGACGGTGTCAAATGCTTTGCTGAAATCTAGATATGCTACATCAACTGCTCCACCCTTGTCTAATACTTTTGTTACATAATCAAAGAAGTCAATTAGATTAGTCTGACATGATCTCCCTGAAGTAAAACCATGCTGATTTTGGTCCTCTAAATTGTTTGTCTTTATGTAAGTCATAATTCTTTCTTTTAAGAGGCTTTCCATTAATTTCCCTACTACTGAAGTTAAACTATCTGGCCTGTAGTTGCCAGATTCTTCTCTACTGCCCTTTTTATGAAGATGTATTACATTTGCTATTCTCCAATCATCTGGGACAGCTCCTGTTAATAGTGACTGATTAAACAGATCAGTTAATGGGACAGTTAGCACTGATCGAAGTTCTTTTAAAACCCTTGGATGAATATTATCAGGACCCACTGCCTTTGTAAATAAATGTTACAAAGGCAGTGGGTCCTGATAATATTCATCCAAGGGTTATAACAGACCTTTATAGTAGTTTGTTGGCAGGTTCCTCTCCACATGAGATATATGAGAGCATAATGTCTATTGCTTGATATAAAAGCCACTGTATACACACTATACATTTAAGTTGACTTATATTCTATGAATTTTGAACAAATATGTTTATACAATAAAAATACGAGGAATTCAAAACTAATCAAGATACGCTATGGCACAATTAAAAGCCTTGGAAGATATCTTCAATATAAAACTAACAGTTAAAGAAAGACAAAGTGAACTATCACCCAACTAATCACAATTTTTTGACTTACGACAACTATTTCTCAGTATGGAAAATTTGAGGACAAAAGAACTCAAGCTGTGGTATAAAATTGTATACCTTGACAAGTATATGAAATCAGCAATAATCCCAAAAGGATTAAGGATGAAAAAATTCCCTAATGTTGACAAGGATGAGGATAAAGAATTTATGAGGGAGTGGAACGAAACATTAAGCGAATGCTCACTTAAACTGATGAATAAACTTCTGACCAATAAGAACATCAAAAGATCAAAGATACTAGAAGATATCAAAAACCTACAACAAAAGATGTTACCTCTACAAATTTATGAAAAATACCATACGTTTGATGCAGAGTTGGCTAAACACCTAGATGACCTAGAACAGGATTTAACATCAAGGCAGGACAACAAGATGCTCAGAGATGAGCATGACTATGCCCTGGATGAAGTGTACAACTGAAGGGTCAAAGTTCAAAGACCAAATACACCTAATATAACCAATGGCAATGACTCATCAAGTCCCAGTGAAAAGAAAAAAAAAGCAAGTAATCAGTCAAAAAAGTCAGGAAAACCACAGAACAAGAAGAAACCAGTGACGAGAAGATATGCACTATAGTAAACTTTACAAACAACCGCTGGACAAATACAAAATTGAAGTCTTAGAAAAGTAACTGGGCTTTGCCTCATCCACAGACTTTGACCTATTCTGTACAATTACTGACGTTAATAGTTTTGTGAGAAAGTTGGTATTAAAAAAGCATTTTATGCAAATACAATCTACTGATAGTTGTCATGTATACTCAAATTACGGTAGACAACAATGATGAGAGTCCACTTTCAAATTCATGTATAGCAGACTCTAATAGTATAGATGTTTATTTGAACTTTGAAGAAGCTATAACCCGAACAGGTACTTAAAACAGCTTATAAATATGTCTGATAGACCAACAGCTGATATAAGCTCTCACAAAGTTGCAAATAAACATCTAAGAACCAAGAGCACTGTTTACCCTGTTTTTGGTCCAACTGCATCAACATATTAAACAGACGAATCACAAACAACAAAAACACATATCTAACCTTACATATAGACAAAAACACCTATAAACTGCTCCCTAGAAATCCTACTCATATTTTTTTGGCTGAAATGAGAAAACTGTTGGACTGAGGGGAACATCTAGGTATACTGGATGAAAAGCTATGTGAATATTTATATATAGACCAACAAGTTACAGCTAATTTTGCCTTGTAACTAAAATCCACAAGAACCTTGAGTCCCCCACAGGTCGGCCAATAGTGTCGGGGGTAGGCTCCATGTGAGAGCACCTGGGGGAGTGGCTGGATAACATTCTCCAGTCATTCATCCAGATGAATCCTAGTTTTGTCAAAGACACTACACATGTAATAACTATAATGAATAAACAAAGTTGGGAACTGTAGATGTCTCATCCCTTTACTCGTGTATTCCTCATGAGTTAGGGATCAAGGCGGTTGAATACCATTTGCTACTTAAAAGTGACTTCCCAAACTAACTAATTGAATTTGTCCTGGAAACACTCAGGTTCCTGCTTACTCATAATTTTTTTTATGTTTGACTCAAACTACTACTTACAGATGTGTGGCACAGCAATGGGGGCAAAATTTGCCCCCTCATATGCCAATTTGTTTCTGGTTTGGTTTGAATCAACATACATCTATAGTTAGCAGAATGTCTATAACAATCTCATCAAGTCATATGTAAGATACATTGATGACCTGATCCTAATCAGGTCAGGAACAGATGACCAAGCCAAGGATTTCCTTTTGTATCTAAACTAGTAATAATATGAACCTAAAATGTACTCACCAATTGACTAGTCACACTATAGAATATCTAGGTATACTCTTAAAAGGTGAAAATGGAAAGGTATGCTCAGAACTTTATAGAAAGAAGATCGCTGGGAATACGATCCTGAGAGCAGACTTTTGCCACTCTAAACATTTAAAAACAGGAATCCCTAAGGGCCAATTAATTAGAACTAGGAGAATATGTACAGATATAGAAAGTTATGACAAACACTCTTTGAATCTTGTACACAGACTAGCAAAGAGAGCCTATAACAAATAACCCCTATTACAATTAAGACATAAAATCAGGAAAATTATTAGGTCCCAACTACTTCAAAAACAATGAAAAAATTCAACAAAAACAGAAAAGTCTGGATGACATAAAATGTATAACCCAATATAGTAACCAATTTGGAACAATTAGTAATATTATATACAAAAATTTAGAGATCCTAACAGACTCCCAATGTAAAAAATATTCTGGATAAAGGAATCAAGTTTATTCCAAAAAGGGTGGCTACCATTGGAAGCCACCTAATTAAATATGTATACAATTCTGAAACTTCTACTAGAAAACCTGGCTAGCAAGAAAAGGTTTCTTTCACTGTGGCAGACACTGCAATGTCTGTATCCACTGCAAAACAGGCAATGAAATAGTCTCCACAACAAACAATTCTGCACATAACATCAATTATAGACTAGATTGTTTTTCAAAGTATGTCATCTACCTGATCACATGCAAAACTTGTGGAAAACAATACACAGGCTCTACAAGTAGGAATATAAAAGACAGGATACGTGAACATGTGACATCAATAAAAAAGATCCCCCCAAAACCCCAGTAGGTAAATATTTTAACCTTCATTAAGGAAAAAAAGAAGGTTCTGATGTTTCAGGCAATAGACTATATCCCCCCAAGCAAAAGAGGAGGAGATAGTTATAGAAAACTCTTGGATAGGGAGGTCCAATGGATCTTCAAATTAGAAAACAAAAAATATCTGTTTTTAGTACTTAGAATGCTTTTTGAAAATAGGTCAAATGTATAACTATGTGTCAAACATCTCTTAAAAAACATATAACGTTTCCATGTGACATCACAATCTCTGCACATTAGGCTGTAATAACCAGTCTTTCCAATGTCTTTAAATGACTATGCTGCCGACAACACTCGGCGGCATTATTATACATGAGTATGTTAAGACTAAAGAAGTAATAACAAATTGTAGATAAGTAACAAAGCAAATAAGCAAAAAGTAAAAAGTGCATACAATTGTGAATGAAAGTACCCTCTAATACATATCTTTCAGGTTTAGGAGATAAATACATTCTCCTCCCGACAAATGAGGAAATCCTTGTTTCAATACTTAGAATTTTCCTCACCTAAATGAATACATAAAAAGGCATTACTGTGCCATGTATGAATCCATGATTAGTTACATCTAACGTTTTTGTTTTACCTTTTGACTTCCATCGTTGTTTTATTTTTAATTTATCACAGTGCTGCTCTGTTTTTAACTATTCTGTTATTTATTACATTGTATCAACTTTTATACATGTACTTCCTGATCTGTTTGTACTCCCGAGGGTATTAGGGCTTGTCCTTCTAAACAAATGAATTTTTGACAACACCCTCTCTTTTGACCTATGCTTAAATCTCAATTATGGGGCGGGTCTACCCACGAGAATACACACGGACAACCTATACGTCAGGTGTTTGGGGGTGTGTGTTCCTACACGGTCATTTAAACCAGTGTACTGCTGCTCCCAAACCATCTTTGAGAAAGAGCCAGTGGGGCGTGAAACACGTAGATGACAGCTCTCCTCCTTTGCCTTTTGTGAGTTTTTCTTTACGTTTTAATGTATACCGAACACATTTTCAATTGTTTTATAAGGCTTGTGCATAGTGTCAATCCTCAATTACTAAGGACTGTGCCTAACTCTTCACCTGTATGGAGATTTTGTTGCTTCTCTATTTTTATATTTTTAAATGTATATATCCACAAGCTGAGAACTTTGGTCCCAGGAGGATTTAACTCACAATTTGATGTGATCAATTACTGGGAGTAAGCTTGTGGGTCAGATCTCTAGCTTTGTCAACCTTTTCAGGAATTAGTTAGAATGAAATGAAATAATAAAGTTAAATAAAAATAAATTGTCATATTACTGAACTATTGACTAATAGAATGTGCAAGCATAGTATAGGCAAAGTTCGGATGTAACAATATTCTTGAAGAGATATGCCTTTGCAATATTAGATAAAATACAGTGGTGCTTGTATTTGGTATAGGATTATCTGCTGCCTAATTCAGTCTAGTTTATTCTAATCATGAACTTATTTTGAATATGCTCTCTCCTTTTTCTATTAGTATTGTTTTTATTTTTGCCTAAATCTAGTATGGTCCTTATTTGATGAAATGAAACAACATAGTTAATGAAATGAAATGAAACAATATGTTTAATAATGCCAAATGAATTTAATACTTTTAACAACTTTAATATGTATTTGTATTGCATCTATTGTATAACAATTAACAGCTGGTAATTAATTGGTTAATGAGTGTTGATTTTAATGGGCGGATGAAAGCCCTATAAGAACACCTCCCATATACCAAGGGAGTATGTCTACGATTATGGCCGTGGAGGCTGAAACATGTAAGACAAAGTGTTAACTCTTTAACCATATGGAAGCTCTGTCTTCAAACCTACCTTTTTAAACTTTTAAATAAACGTCTATGTTTTAATGGACTTGGAGACGCCTGGATTAATTTCTTCATTGTTGTGTGTAAATATATATATATATATACACACACATGGTACACATATGTATGTATGTATATATATATATATATATATATAAATATATATATATATATTAACTTTCTTAAGTGCACTCTCACTCCACAATTTTTTATATACAGTATATATATGTGTGTGTGTGTGTGTGTTTATCTACCCATGCTGATAGATAGATAGATAGATAGATAGACACATCTATATGGTAAATACCAAGAGCAGGCCAGTTCGCCCCTGGGGGCATAAGTCATTTCATTTTGTGGTTGATCCTCACTATTTAAAAGGTTGTCTTAAGTTTATTTTAATTATTTTTTCATTTATCTTAAACTTTTGTAAAGTTTTTATTGTACGTATCTTAGCATGACATTTATTTTTTTTACTTGCTTAAAGGGACACTGAACCCAAATTTTTTCTTTCGTGATTCAGATAGAGCATGCAATTTTAACCCCTTAATGACAACTGACGTACCAGGTACGTCCTGCAAAAACTAGCAGTTAGTGACAATGGACGTACCTGGTACGTCAGTTGTTTAAGAGAGTGCTAGAAGCGATCGCAATTGCTTCCAGCAGCTCTCAGGGTATTGCAGTGATGCCTCGATATGGAGGCATCCCACAATACCTTTTAACAAGCCTCCGATGCAGAGAGAGCCACTCTATGGCCCTCTCTGCACCGGTATCAATGGTGCCGTGTTCCGGGGGGAAGGGAAGCAAAGAGGCGGCAGCGCGCGTGCACGCGGGGGCCGCGCTCGTGCACGTGGGGCGCGCGGGCGCATATTAGCCACTGACACCAATGGAAAAAAAAAGTTCAAAACATAAAAAAATATATATATATATATAAAAGGATCTGGGGGGGGGTTGGGGGTATTGAGGGGGGGGGCTGCTACACTACAGAAAAGTTTATAAATATTTTTGGGGGCAAAATTTATAAATATTTTTGGGGGCAAATTGGGTACTGGCAGACAGCTGCCAGTACCCAAGATGGCGGCAATTAAGTAGCAGGGAGGGTTATAGAGCTGTTTGGTGGGGGATCAGGGAGGTTGGGGGCTAAGGCAGGGCTCCATTACAGCAGAATACATTTTTTTAAAAAATAAAATAAAAAAAAATCCTTTTATTTAGTACTGGCAGACTTTCTGCCAGTACTTAAGATGGCGGGGACAATTGTGGGGTGGGGGAGGGAAGAGAGCTGTTTGGGAGGGATCAGGGGGTGGGATGTGTCAGGTGGGAGGCTGATCTCTACACTAAAGCTAAAATTAACCCTGCCAGCGCCCTACAAGCTACCTAATTAACTCCTTCACTGCTGGGCATAATTCAAGTGTTGTGCGCAGCAGCATTTAGCGGCCTTCTAATTAACAAAAAGCAACGCCAAAGCCATATATGTCTGCTATTTCTGAACAAAGGGGATCCCAGAGAAGCTTTTACAACCATTTGTGCCATAATTGCACAAACTGTTTGTAAATAATTTCAGTGAGAAACCTAAAATTGTGAAAAATTTAAAGGTTTTTTTTTATTTGCTCGCATTTGGCGGTGAAATGGTGGCATGAAATATACCAAAATTGGCCTAGATCAATACTTGGAGTTGTCTACTACACTAAACTAAAGCTAAAATTAACCCTACAAGCTCCCTACATGCTCCCTAATTAACCCCTTCACTGCTGGGCATAAAACACGTGTGGTGCGCAGCGGCATTTAGCGGCCTTCTAATTACCAAAAAGCAACCCCAAAGCCATATAAGTCTGCTATTTCTGAACAAAGGCGATCCCAGAGAAGCATTTACAACCATTTGTGCCATAATTGCAGAAGCTGTTTGTAAATAATTTCAGTGGGAAACCTAAAGTTTGTGACAAAATGTGTGAAAAAGTGAACATTTTTTTTAATTTGATCGCATTTGGCGGTGAAACGGTGGCATGAAATATACCAAAATGGGCCTAGATCAATACTTTGGGATGTCTTCTAAAAAAAAATATATACATGTCAATGGATATTCAGGTATTCCTTACAGATATCAGTGTTCCAATGTAACTAGCGCTAATTTTGAAAAAAAAGTGGTTTGGAAATAGCGAAGTGCTACTTGTATTTATGGCCCTATAACTTACAAAAAAAGCAAAGAACATGTAAACATTGGGTATTTCTAAACTCAGGACAAAATTTAGAAACTATTTAGCATGGGTGTTTTTTAGTGGTTGTAGATGTGTAACAGATTTTGGGGGGGTCAAAGTTAGAAAAAGTGTGTTTTTTCCATTTTTTCCTCATATTTTATAAAAAATTTTATAGTAAATTATAAGATATTATGAAAATAATGGTATCTTTAGAAAGTCCATTTAATGGCGAGAAAAACGGTATATAATATGTGTGGGTACAGTAAATGAGTAAGAGGAAAATTACAGCTGAACACAAACACCACAGAAATGTAAAAATAGCCATTGTCATTAAGGGTAAGAAAATTGAAAAATGGTCCGGTCATTAAGGGGTTAAGCAACTTTCTAATTTACTTCTATTATCAATTTTTCTTTGTGTGTTTTTTCCATTGTGAGATTTTAGTTTCACAATTAAACTAATCTCATAGCCCCTATTCTCGCACAATTAGTTGTATAAGAGCAGTGGGGGGGTTGTACAAGAGTAGCTCAGTGGAATGATAACTTCCACCAGTGATGTATTGCAGATGGCAAGCTCGGGTAATAGGTTTCCCTGCTTGAAGTGCAGTGTGAGTTTTATATTTACATAGAATATTTACATAGTTATGTGCACTGTATGTTTATCACAAAACTTGTGATCACTCCTGCTATATGTATTTGCTTTTTGAAAAACAAGTATATTTTCAAAATGATTCTATTCAAATTTGAGATGTACTTTTTGGTGCCTGTAAATAAAGGTCAATCATTTTAAAGGGATACTACACCAAAAGAAAATCTTTCCTGATTAAGATAGAGTAGCAATTTTAAGCACATTTTTAATTTACTCCTATTGTCAATTTTTCTTCATTCTCTTGCTATCTTTTTTTAAAAGCAGGAATGTAAAAGCTTAGGAGTCGGTCCATTTTTGGCTCATTTTGGTTGAGAACCAAGCTACATTCTTGCTTTTTAAATAAAGAAAAAGAAGACAATTTGATAATAGGAGTAAATTAGAAAGTTGCTTAAAATTGCATGCTCGATCTGAATCAGGTAAGACATTTTAGTTAGTTAAAAAAAAAATATTTGTGTTTAGTATCTCTTTAAGATAAGTTATGCTGAAGATGATTATGCATTTTATCAGATTTAGATGATGATTTAAATATCTCACCTAGATTAGCAAATTAAAATTAAACATCAATAAGCTCTTGTAAAATATTTTTTAAAATAAGAACAACTGTTATATACTACATATAAATGCTTGTACAGACATCTGGGTCACTAGAGAGATTTTGCACATATTTTTCATCAGTGAGCCACTGCAAAATATAGTTAATTTTCAAATTAAGCTTACTTGAAAATTCCTGAGCGATAACCAGTCTTCAATTGCATTTTTACTTTAATTAATGTCTTCACAAATGCTTTAGTTTCATTTTTTTAAACAGAAACATAAAAGGTTTTTCCTATGATAAGAAATAGGATATTAATACTTACCATCCATATCTTTTCAGAAGATAAGCTTACGTCCTAAGCTTCTGAAAAATCTACCACTTAATAATTGCATAGCTGGTTCTCAAAGCATTTTCCTTTGCACAGATGAGGATTTGAAAACTTTCATTGATTGAAAAATCATTTTTTTGAATTTGATAGATGTTGTCAAAGTAAGGTAAAGCTGTGTCCTTGGTCATCATAATATGTTTTCATCTCCTACTGCAATAAATCATCATTTACAGTTTTCTTGTTATACTATTGCCCTATTATTTGGGACCTTTCCAGATTTTAAGTTACGTAGACTTGGATATAGCAGACGCTTTATAGAGAAAAAAAAACTGTTAAAACATCATCACACTGAAGAATTGTGAAGTCACTAATCTACTCACTATGCACTTTTTAGAAAATCAATAACATTCCCATGCCAGTTTAAAGAAGTATGAACTCAAAATATTTATTTCATGATTCAGATAGAGCATACAGGAAAGCAGGACTGGAAATAAAAAGCAGTCCTGGAAAAATTTGAATACCAGCAGAATGTTCATTAGAGTCCATAAAATGCACAATCCCAGAGTACTGGGATACTCCTACCCCCAATATTTTCTTTTTAGAATTAAATTATATTAGCTTGTAATAAAGAAAATACAAGAATGTTGTTATATGCACACCTATCCCAGTTCCTTACATTAAACTCCCTCCTTGACCCACTGCGATCTGGATTTCACCCCCATCACTCCACAGAGACAACAATCCTTCAGGTCACCAATGACCTACTTACAGCAAAATCCAAAGGCCACTTCTCTCTGCTTATCTTCCTTGATCTGTCTGCAGCCTTTGATACTGTTGACCATCCATTTTTGCTCTAAACCATCCAATCCTTCTGCTTTTGTGACACAGTGTTCTCGTGGTTCTCTTCCTACCTGTCTAACCGTACCTATAGTGTAGCCTTCTCTGGGACATCCACTGCCCCGTTACCAATTTCTGTTGGGGTACCACAAGGCTCTGTCCTCTGTCCCCCCCTTCTTTCAAATCCTCCACCCCACATCTCGACAACGCCATCATTACCCCTACCCTGCATGCCTGATGTCTTGGAGTCACATTCAGATCTTTCTTTCACTCCTCATATTCAGTCCTTGGCTAAATCCTGCCGCTTCCACCTTAAAAACATCTCTAAAATTAGACATTTTCTTACACGAGACACAACTAAGATTGTAATCCACTCTCTCATCCTTTCCCGCCTTGACTACTGCAACTCCGTCCTCTCTGCTCTCCCTAGCTGCCGCCTAGATCCTTAACAATGCATAATGAATGTCTCTGTCAGGCTCATCTTTCTTACTCAGTCATCACTCTTCATCTGCTGCACCTATCTGCCAATTCCTTCACTGGCTTCCTTCTGACTCTGCACATACAAGGCACTTAACTGCACTGCTCCCCCCTATATCTCAGACCTTGTCTCCAGATACTCTCCCTCCCGTCCTCTTTGCTCTGCTCACAAGAACCACCTCTCCTCCTGTCTAGTTACCTCCTCAAATTCCCATTTAAAGGACTTCTCCAGACTGGTTCCCATCTTGTGGAACTCTCTGCCTTGCTTCACAAGACTCTCCCCTAGTTTTGAAAGCTTCAAGCACTCCCTAAAGAGTATACTGTTCAGGGATGCATACAACCTTTCCTAATCCCAGGTACTCTCGTCCATTGCTATCTCCTTGAACCCCCTTAGCATGTAAACCTAAGAGCCCAACTGTTTGCTGGTCACCTTCATAACAGCTGACTACAACATTGCAACTCTCGACAAAGTCCTCTACCATTTGAACCCTATAAATGTTACCTTGTATACCAGCTATGGTTATAGCGCTGAGGAATCTGTTGGTGGTCTATAAATAAATGATAATATTAAAAAAATTATGTTATATAGGCACTCTACAACCCAATTTCATCCATGACTTCCACATTAAAATGATTATCCATAGTGTGATTTGGAGAAAGCACTCAAAACAGTCTGCCACTTTGTCTCCCTGTGTGACTTGACAAGACATTATAAACCATGCTAAGAAGGGCTACTAAAATGTTGCATGGCCTCGAAAAAAAAAAACTTACAACAAAAACTTTGTGACCTTAATAAATATAGCCCAGAGGAAAAAAGAGGGGCGATACAGCTGTATTGTCTCACCAGCAACACCACCCCTTTATATTGTAGCTGCTGCAGCCCACCGGGAAATTTCCTGATGTCCTGGTAGGCCAATACAGCCTCAGCATACAGTTTTAAACAACTTTCCAGTTTGATTTTATTATAAAATGTGCTTAATTCTCTTGGTATCCTTTTTTTGAAGGAACAGCAAAGAACTACTTGGAGCTAGATGAACACATCAGGTGAACTAATAATTAGAACCATAGATGTGCAGCCATTGATCAGCTCCCAGTAGAGCATTGTTACTTGTGAGCCTACTAAGGTATGATTTTCAACAAAGGATACAGAGAGAACCAAGCAAATTTTCTGATCTACAAACATTTGATTTTGACTTTACTGTCCCTTTAAGGGATATATTAGTGTAATGATAAATATGAATCCAATATGTGTCTAAACCAAATCTCTGCATAGAAGAAATTCCTAACATTTGATAAAGTTTGTGCACATCTATATTAAACACCATTTTACTCTGTTTTAATATGCATTTGTTATTATGCATTTATACTATATTTATTGGTCCTTTACTATGATCTGTTTTATTACCTCTGCCTTAGACCTCCCCTAAAGACTTTTATAATTCCTGCACCACCAGACTCCCCCCCCACCACACACACATATTCTTAAAAAATCAACAGAGTTGTGACAAATCATCCATCAAAACTATGAAATTATGAGCTAGATTATGAGTGCAGCAGGGGTTTTGCACTTCAGCTCATTTGATAACTGTGCTAGGAGTAAACTTTTTGTGTGCGCCGCATAGTGCTTGTATTACATGTGGAAAGTAAAAAGTTTTTGCACAAGCGCTAACTCGACATGCACAAAAAGCGAAAATTAGAATATAGCAACCACGTTAACGTACTCGCCCACACCCTACTCGTGCGTAAACCCGATTACATTTTCTTAAGTGTGCTAACCCGTCAGAAAAATATGAATATTTCACATTCCAATGTTCTTCACATTTATTTTTAAAGGAACAGTCTACAAAAGAATTTGTATTGTTAAAAAAAGATAGATAATCCCTTTATTACCCATTCCCCAGTTTTGTATAACCAACACAGTCAAATTAATACACTTTTTGCCTCTGTGATTACCTTGTAACTAAGCCTCTGCAGACTGCACCCTTATTTCAGTTCTTTTAAAAGACTTGCATTTTAGCCAATCAGTGCTGACTCTGAGGTAACTCCTTGGGCGTAAGCACAATGTTATCTATATGGCACACATGAACTAACACCCTTTAGTGGTGGAAAACTGTCAAAATGCATTCAGATAAGAGGCGGCCTTCAATGTCTAAGAAATTAGCATGAGAGCCTATATATATAAATATATATATATATGATATATATATATATATATATGCATTTGTGTTTCTATGTCTATAAATTCATAAATACACATATAAATACATACATACATATATACATATATATATATATATATATATATATATATATATATATATATATATATATATATATATATATATATATATATATAATCAATATAGTAAAGATTTGCACTCACTGGACTTGTGTCACTTGTGATATCTATTATTGTGATGTTTCAGAGCAACTATGCCCCTTGGTCTGAGGAAGGGGCATTGTTGCTCCAAAACGTCACTATAATAAATATCACAATTGACACAAGTCTAGTGAGTGCAAATCTTTACTATATTGGATACAAAAAAAAATTCCCCTGGCAGTTGCTGTTTCTTTTGCGATGTGAGTGCAAATCCACCCTGACTCTTTATTTATATATATATATATATATATATATATATATATATATATATATATATATATATATATATATATATATATATATATAAAACACAGAGAGAAAGTCCAGCACTCACTTACAAGCTCTCAGCTAAGATTAAAAGCAAAAATGGAAGGGTTAGTTACCGCATTTGGCCAAATGGGACAAGCCCAGGTACCACGTCAAGGTCCCTTCCAAAAACCTGGGACCCTAAAACATCTACACAATGCAAGCTCTCAATCCAACAAACTGGGAACAAGTGAAGGGTGCACAGGCATATGTAATCACCCCAGACATATAAAAAACACAGAAGGGGACTGCACTCTCAGACCGGACCGGGTACACATTCTATGACCCTGCAACATGCTCAGCCCTGGGTGCTCACTGGCACTCACAGGAAGCTGTGTTGTCCCCAGAGTCACAGGCAGTTAACCCCAGACAGGTCTGGGTGCAAGAAACATAGGGAAAATTACAAAAACAAATGAATGCAACACAGAGAGAAAGTCCAGCACTCACTTACAAGCTCTCAGCTAAGTATATGCATACACATATACATACATATATATATATATATATATATATATATATATATATATATATATATATATATATATATATATATTTAGATTATGTATGTTACGCTATGTTAAACCCCTTTGCTTGCATTTTTTTTTAATACCTGAAACATCATATCTTTGAGCCCTTATAACTTTTGTATGCAATATTATATGTTAATATTTTTTATCATATAGTATGAGTGTAATTGTACTGTTTAATGTATTTTTGATGTGTTTTATGCAACTTTTTTGTCTCGTGTAACCGTTAATGTCACTAACGCATTCGCATTTACTTTTAACTATGCACGCTCCTTTCAACACGCGCAAACAGCTGCGATAAACTCGATATTGCTTGCTCGAAACAGCGTGCCACTCTGGCCCTATGTTGGCAAGTAGGGGAGGCTAATCATCTGTTCTAGTTTTGAAAGTATTTTAGCCATTATTGCTTACTTTACATTATTTAATGGATATGAAACAGTGCTCCTGTCATATTTTTTTGCAGCAAAAGTCATCTGCTGAGCATGGGCAAGAAACTGATTGGAGATATTGTAATGTTTCCTAGCAACCATTTCAAATTTAAAGCTACTCTTTTTCCTTCCTGTAGAGACCACATCTCCCTTGTGGGGGTGTGACAGGAAGTATTGGATCCTGGACAAATGAAGTTAACAAGAAATAAAAAGCAAAATCATTTTAAAATTATGAATAATACATAATTCTATTGAGTATAAACCACTGTTTAGTGCTTTTTTTTATTTACAACAATGAAACAATTTTTTTTTTAAATCCCTTTAACTTTGACTGGTTATGGTTAATGTACTGATCAAGAGTCCTCTGACCATATACTTGGTTTTATCTTATAATTTATTGCCTATCTAATAAAAAGATGTTCATGGTTCAGGAGTGATTTACTCCATAATGGTGGTATCCAAATGCTTAAATACATAGAAGCCGATAATCTAAAAGTATCAGCACTGGCGAGATTATTTAAGAATGCCCGCCAGTACTTCTTTTTCCTTGGTGGAATTATCTAAAGTCCCTAGAGCATATACTGCATTTTTGTACACAATGAAAATCTTAAATTAAAAATCATACAAAATGAATATCTGAACTATAAACACAAATACGGCGGAAAAAAAATATTCTTTAAGGTGCATCAAAAATCATAACAAAATTGTTCACCAAAATTGAATTTGATTAACAACATAAAATTTGTATATAAATAACACAGGAATCATATAAAATATGCACATTGAAAATTGTAATTTAAATACACTGGATTTGCAAAAAACACATAGAAATTCTTACTTATAAGTACAAAATATAAAACGTTATTATTGTTTAATCTTAAAAGAGGTTAAACATGGGCACTCCATGGGTGTGTATGAAATTTTCTCTCAAATCCAAGCGTAATTATCGAAATATTTCTGGCCTACAGATCTTACTGTTTTCTCACAAACTAAAAGGTAGTGATATTGTGGCAAAATACTTATTACCCTAATTGAAACATACACTCATACGAAAATAGAGGCAATTATAAAATGTTATACGCAGAAAGCAACATAATGAGTTTATTTTTTGATGCAGAACTTAATTTTTAAAATGCGACCCCTATTTACTGCTATATTACTTTCTATTCGAGATATCCGGCCACTCACAGGAACTGCCCCTTGTTTAAGATAATTCCACCAGGGCAGCCCCTGCGGTGTGAAAAACCACATCAGAACTGGCAAAGATTAGATAATCAGCCCCACAGAGACCTAGTTTCCACTGAGGTGGTAAAGTTTGGAAACTGGGTGTAAAACCATTTATCTTCATTAAAGTCCAAGGAGAATTTTTATGTTACCACCAGTTTCCAAACTTTACTAACTCAATGGAAACGAGCCCAGAGCTTTTTGCAGCTTCTATGGCACTTGAGTACAACCTGACTTTTCGAACATAAATACATTTTAATACCAATTGATAATGCACTGCTTTGAATTTTTCTCTTCCTGAGTTTGGGTTTATTTTAAAGAATCAAGAACAGAAAGTTATAATTATTATATGTAAAGTCTTTTGGCACACATTAATTTTATGCATTTCTTTTTTTACATATCTCTATTGAAAACACGGGTAAATGCTGTGACAAGCTATTAAAGAGACGGTTATACTTTGTATATGCATTTCAATAAAGTAGTAAATGCAATGTTAAGCCTAAATATAAGCTAAAGGGTCATCATGTAGACAACTCTCTCAGGATCTGCTTCTGCAATTGACTGATTCAAAAAGAAAATTGGCCCAATAAAATTATCCCCAATAAAACTTGTTCCTTAAACAAGTATCTAACTGAAAAAACTCACCACAGCTTTGCCGCTTGGACGTTGAAGAATTCCAAAATATTTGCAACCGGATCGAGTGTACATTATCAATGGAGCTGGTTCTATCTCCTGTTATCTTCTCCTGGCACAAAATGGCTTCCACTGTCAAGAATACTGGCATTACAAAAATGTTCATAAGCTTTAACATAGTGAAATTTGACTGTGAGATGCAATACACATGCAATTGTGCCTTTCTAAATCTCATATAGTGAGTCACGGTTTAGTTGAAAAATCCCAACCCTAGAATTTACCATCACTAAAAATTAACGGGAGTTTCATTCATCAACCTGGTAAAAAAGGGTGCTAAACTCACCCTTTCTGTGCAGAGCAGGCCGCCCATGGCACAACGCCATTTATTTTCTGCCAATGAGGTGCCGATTACATCTCTGAACCAATAGCGATGCGTGAATACATAAACCGGTTAGTTGACATGCACCGCTATTGATTCAGAGGTGCAAACATCATCTTATTGAAGGAGATTGTTGTGCCATGGGTGGCCTGCACCGCTGAATTTAGCACTGTGCAACTGCACAGAAAGGGTGTGTTTTGCACCCTTTTTTACTAGGTTGATGAATGAAACTCCCCTTAATTTTAGTGATGGTAAATCCTAGCATTTGTTAAACGCTTGGATTTACGATAACTTTAAGAACACCCACAGAGTCAACTACTCAATAAGTGAGGTTGACCAGGCTAATTCAGTTCTATCCAGCAATGTACCTTTAACATAATAAAAAAAGACATTTGACTTTTTAACAATTATTCACATTTACAGAACCCCTCTGGAATCTTAAAGGGACATTAAACACTAGATAAATCATTGCTTGAATGATGTACACAGAACAAAGATTAGCCATGTATATTTAAAAAATGATATTAGTTGTTTAAATATTGAAAATAATAAGGGTAAAGTTTATGTCTGTAAGGCAGTGGGCCCCACCAAATTGTTACTTTTTTGCTAAGGCCAAATAGGAATGGTTATAAATGGCTTACTAGAGGGTGCAACCAATGACTTTGTGGAATATAGCTGTGTGTGCACTTCCATATTTAACATGGCTTGGAAAACCCTCACTACTCAGAATTAAATTACAGGAAAGGAGAATAAAATAAATAATAAAAAGTATATTGCAAAGTTGTTTTACTGCATATAATGAAACCATTTATTTTAATATCTTGAGGTGTTTAATGTCCCTTTAATGGGAAATGTGAATGCATCAGTGTTTTTGTACAACATTATACTATACTACTTTTAATCCAAATATTTTCTTTCTTTTTTTTCTTTCCTGTGGGGATCCTGATCAATCAGGGAATAGGATGAATTAGAGGTTGGCTAAGACTATTGGAAACCCCTTTTTATGGTAAAATTATAGCAATGAAGTTTTGAATAGCCTTTTAACCTAATAATTTGACTTTTTTTCTATAAATAACTGACACTTAGATTACGAGTTTTGCGCTATAGAAGGCGCAAAACGAACGCAACAAAAGCTGCGTTATTTCACCCTCCATAGCGCAGCCATTGCAAGTTCTGAAACAGCCGGATTGTGTGTGCAATATTGTGGTTTTAAGCTCCA
The DNA here is from genome assembly GCF_027579735.1 of Bombina bombina. Taxonomy (NCBI): domain Eukaryota; kingdom Metazoa; phylum Chordata; class Amphibia; order Anura; family Bombinatoridae; genus Bombina; species Bombina bombina. The sequence continues at coordinate 75,523,191 of NC_069508.1, forward strand.
TACCGCACACAATCCAAGCGTTGTTTTGACACGCTCGTACATGCTTTCCCCATAGACATCAATTGGGAGAGCGGGCTTCCTTCTGACTCTGCACATACAAGGCACTTAACTGCACTGCTCCCCCCTATATCTCAGACCTTGTCTCCAGATACTCTCCCTCCCGTCCTCTTTGCTCTGCTCACAAGAACCACCTCTCCTCCTGTCTAGTTACCTCCTCAAATTCCCATTTAAAGGACTTCTCCAGACTGGTTCCCATCTTGTGGAACTCTCTGCCTTGCTTCACAAGACTCTCCCCTAGTTTTGAAAGCTTCAAGCACTCCCTAAAGAGTATACTGTTCAGGGATGCATACAACCTTTCCTAATCCCAGGTACTCTCGTCCATTGCTATCTCCTTGAACCCCCTTAGCATGTAAACCTAAGAGCCCAACTGTTTGCTGGTCACCTTCATAACAGCTGACTACAACATTGCAACTCTCGACAAAGTCCTCTACCATTTGAACCCTATAAATGTTACCTTGTATACCAGCTATGGTTATAGCGCTGAGGAATCTGTTGGTGGTCTATAAATAAATGATAATATTAAAAAAATTATGTTATATAGGCACTCTACAACCCAATTTCATCCATGACTTCCACATTAAAATGATTATCCATAGTGTGATTTGGAGAAAGCACTCAAAACAGTCTGCCACTTTGTCTCCCTGTGTGACTTGACAAGACATTATAAACCATGCTAAGAAGGGCTACTAAAATGTTGCATGGCCTCGAAAAAAAAAAACTTACAACAAAAACTTTGTGACCTTAATAAATATAGCCCAGAGGAAAAAAGAGGGGCGATACAGCTGTATTGTCTCACCAGCAACACCACCCCTTTATATTGTAGCTGCTGCAGCCCACCGGGAAATTTCCTGATGTCCTGGTAGGCCAATACAGCCTCAGCATACAGTTTTAAACAACTTTCCAGTTTGATTTTATTATAAAATGTGCTTAATTCTCTTGGTATCCTTTTTTTGAAGGAACAGCAAAGAACTACTTGGAGCTAGATGAACACATCAGGTGAACTAATAATTAGAACCATAGATGTGCAGCCATTGATCAGCTCCCAGTAGAGCATTGTTACTTGTGAGCCTACTAAGGTATGATTTTCAACAAAGGATACAGAGAGAACCAAGCAAATTTTCTGATCTACGAACATTTGATTTTGACTTTACTGTCCCTTTAAGGGATATATTAGTGTAATGATAAATATGAATCCAATATGTGTCTAAACCAAATCTCTGCATAGAAGAAATTCCTAACATTTGATAAAGTTTGTGCACATCTATATTAAACACCATTTTACTCTGTTTTAATATGCATTTGTTATTATGCATTTATACTATATTTATTGGTCCTTTACTATGATCTGTTTTATTACCTCTGCCTTAGACCTCCCCTAAAGACTTTTATAATTCCTGCACCACCAGACTCCCCCCCCCACCACACACACACACATATTCTTAAAAAATCAACAGAGTTGTGACAAATCATCCATCAAAACTATGAAATTATGAGCTAGATTATGAGTGCAGCATGGGTTTTGCACTTCAGCTCATTTGATAACTGTGCTAGGAGTAAGCTTTTTGTGTGCGCCGCATAGTGCTTGTATTACATGTGGAAAGTAAAAAGTTTTTGCACAAGCGCTAACTCGACATGCACAAAAAGCGAAAATTAGAATATAGCAACCACGTTAACGTACTCGCCCACACCCTACTCGTGCGTAAACCCGATTACATTTTCTTAAGTGTGCTAACCCGTCAGAAAAATATGAATATTTCACATTCCAATGTTCTTCACATTTATTTTTAAAGGAACAGTCTACAAAAGAATTTGTATTGTTAAAAAAAGATAGATAATCCCTTTATTACCCATTCCCCAGTTTTGTATAACCAACACAGTCAAATTAATACACTTTTTGCCTCTGTGATTACCTTGTAACTAAGCCTCTGCAGACTGCACCCTTATTTCAGTTCTTTTAAAAGACTTGCATTTTAGCCAATCAGTGCTGACTCTGAGGTAACTCCTTGGGCGTAAGCACAATGTTATCTATATGGCACACATGAACTAACACCCTTTAGTGGTGGAAAACTGTCAAAATGCATTCAGATAAGAGGCGGCATTCAATGTCTAAGAAATTAGCATGAGAGCCTATATATATAAATATATATATATATATATTTGATGCTTTTTTGATATAACATATCTATACCTATATGTATACATATGCATTTGTGTTTCTATGTCTATAAATTCATAAATACACATATAAATACATACATACATATATACATATATATATATATATATATATATATATATATATATATATATATATATAATCAATATAGTAAAGATTTGCACTCACTGGACTTGTGTCACTTGTGATATCTATTATTGTGATGTTTCAGAGCAACTATGCCCCTTGGTCTGAGGAAGGGGCATTGTTGCTCGAAAACGTCACTATAATAAATATCACAATTGACACAAGTCTAGTGAGTGCAAATCTTTACTATATTGGATACAAAAAAAAATTCCCCTGGCAGTTGCTGTTTCTTTTGCGATGTGAGTGCAAATCCACCCTGACTCTTTATTTATATATATATATATATATATATATATATATATATATATATATATATATATATATAAAACACAGAGAGAAAGTCCAGCACTCACTTACAAGCTCTCAGCTAAGATTAAAAGCAAAAATGGAAGGGTTAGTTACCGCATTTGGCCAAATGGGACAAGCCCAGGTACCACGTCAAGGTCCCTTCCAAAAACCTGGGACCCTAAAACATCTACACAATGCAAGCTCTCAATCCAACAAACTGGGAACAAGTGAAGGGTGCACAGGCATATGTAATCACCCCAGACATATAAAAAACACAGAAGGGGACTGCACTCTCAGACCGGACCGGGTACACATTCTATGACCCTGCAACATGCTCAGCCCTGGGTGCTCACTGGCACTCACAGGAAGCTGTGTTGTCCCCAGAGTCACAGGCAGTTAACCCCAGACAGGTCTGGGTGCAAGAAACATAGGGAAAATTACAAAAACAAATGAATGCAACACAGAGAGAAAGTCCAGCACTCACTTACAAGCTCTCAGCTAAGTATATGCATACACATATACATACATATATATATATATATATATATATATATATATATATATATATATATATATATATATATATATATATATGGGAGTCAAAGGGTAAACAGCGCTTATGGAGATTCTTAAAAACTGAATAATATTAAAATCTCGGCAGTGTTGGTGGGTAAAGAAAACAAAAAAAAAAAAAAAAAAGGGAAGAGAAGTATATGAATATACGTATATATATTAGAGTCTTTGATAGGATATTGGAATCCTAGTGTAATGAAGGCGTAATAGATACCCTTACCAAAAGTTACCTCAATCCTATGAGGTAAGTTTGCCGCATTGGAGGATGTATCTAGTGGTTGAATGAATCCTGGATGTCTTGGTATGAACTTTCTTGTCCAGATATATACCCTACAGGATGTCAGAGCAGGTGACGTGGTTACAGGGTACTTATTTCTTTTTTCTTATCCTATTCCTTCCTTACGTCTGAAACGACTCGGAGTCGGAAAAGGGAAATTTTTTTGTATCTGCTGACACAACTCTAAGGAAAATGAAGAAAAAATAAGAAAAGAAAAAAGAAATAAGTACCCTGTAACCACGTCACCTGCTCTGACATCCTGTAGGGTATATATCTGGACAAGAAAGTTCATACCAAGACAAGAAAACCAAGCTCCAAGAGGCAATAAATACAGGAAGTTTCCTAAAGAAACCAGCACAAAGGGGACCCACATCCCATTCTACTCCAAGAGGCAGCGATTTTATACAGACCAGAACATCCAGGATTCATTCAACCACTAGATACATCCTCCAATGCGGCAAACTTACCTCATAGGATTGAGGTAACTTTTGGTAAGGGTATCTATTACGCCTTCATTACACTAGGATTCCAATATCCTATCAAAGACTCTAATATATATACGTATATTCATATACTTCTCTTCCCTTTTTTTTTTTTTTTTTTTTTTTTTGTTTTCTTTACCCACCAACACTGCCGAGATTTTAATATTATTCAGTTTTTAAGAATCTCCATAAGCGCTGTTTACCCTTTGACTCCTATTTTTCCTATATTGTATAGACTTAGTCTATCATACAATATTTGTACCTTCATAGCTGCTCTATGAGATTTTCATACCTCTGACTAGCGCATTTACTTGAGTAACGCCTGTTTCCACTCACTGACACTGAATGGTAACATTCTACTTAATTCTATATATATATATATATATATATATTTAGATTATGTATGTTACGCTATGTTAAACCCCTTTGCTTGCATTTTTTTTTAATACCTGAAACATCATATCTTTGAGCCCTTATAACTTTTGTATGCAATATTATATGTTAATATTTTTTATCATATAGTATGAGTGTAATTGTACTGTTTAATGTATTTTTGATGTGTTTTATGCAACTTTTTTGTCTCGTGTAACCGTTAATGTCACTAACGCATTCGCATTTACTTTTAACTATGCACGCTCCTTTCAACACGCGCAAACAGCTGCGATAAACTCGATATTGCTTGCTCGAAACAGCGTGCCACTCTGGCCCTATGTTGGCAAGTAGGGGAGGCTAATCATCTGTTCTAGTTTTGAAAGTATTTTAGCCATTATTGCTTACTTTACATTATTTAATGGATATGAAACAGTGCTCCTGTCATATTTTTTTGCAGCAAAAGTCATCTGCTGAGCATGGGCAAGAAACTGATTGGAGATATTGTAATGTTTCCTAGCAACCATTTCAAATTTAAAGCTACTCTTTTTCCTTCCTGTAGAGACCACATCTCCCTTGTGGGGGTGTGACAGGAAGTATTGGATCCTGGACAAATGAAGTTAACAAGAAATAAAAAGCAAAATCATTTTAAAATTATGAATAATACATAATTCTATTGAGTATAACCCACTGTTTAGTGCTTTTTTTTATTTACAACAATGAAACAATTTTTTTTTTAAATCCCTTTAACTTTGACTGGTTATGGTTAATGTACTGAACAAGAGTCCTCTGACCATATACTTGGTTTTATCTTATAATTTATTGCCTATCTAATAAAAAGATGTTCATGGTTCAGGAGTGATTTACTCCATAATGGTGGTATCCAAATGCTTAAATACATAGAAGCCGATAATCTAAAAGTATCAGCACTGGCGAGATTATTTAAGAATGCCCGCCAGTACTTCTTTTTCCTTGGTGGAATTATCTAAAGTCCCTAGAGCATATACTGCATTTTTGTACACAATGAAAATCTTAAATTAAAAATCATACAAAATGAATATCTGAACTATAAACACAAATACGGCGGAAAAAAAATATTCTTTAAGGTGCATCAAAAATCATAACAAAATTGTTCACCAAAATTGAATTTGATTAACAACATAAAATTTGTATATAAATAACACAGGAATCATATAAAATATGCACATTGAAAATTGTAATTTAAATACACTGGATTTGCAAAAAACACATAGAAATTCTTACTTATAAGTACAAAATATAAAACGTTATTATTGTTTAATCTTAAAAGAGGTTAAACATGGGCACTCCATGGGTGTGTATGAAATTTTCTCTCAAATCCAAGCGTAATTATCGAAATATTTCTGGCCTACAGATCTTACTGTTTTCTCACAAACTAAAAGGTAGTGATATTGTGGCAAAATACTTATTACCCTAATTGAAACATACACTCATACGAAAATAGAGGCAATTATAAAATGTTATACGCAGAAAGCAACATAATGAGTTTATTTTTTGATGCAGAACTTAATTTTTAAAATGCGACCCCTATTTACTGCTATATTACTTTCTATTCGAGATATCCGGCCACTCACAGGAACTGCCCCTTGTTTAAGATAATTCCACCAGGGCAGCCCCTGCGGTGTGAAAAACCACATCAGAACTGGCAAAGATTAGATAATCAGCCCCACAGAGACCTAGTTTCCACTGAGGTGGTAAAGTTTGGAAACTGGGTGTAAAACCATTTATCTTCATTAAAGTCCAAGGAGAATTTTTATGTTACCACCAGTTTCCAAACTTTACTAACTCAATGGAAACGAGCCCAGAGCTTTTTGCAGCTTCTATGGCACTTGAGTACAACCTGACTTTTCGAACATAAATACATTTTAATACCAATTGATAATGCACTGCTTTGAATTTTTCTCTTCCTGAGTTTGGGTTTATTTTAAAGAATCAAGAACAGAAAGTTATAATTATTATATGTAAAGTCTTTTGGCACACATTAATTTTATGCATTTCTTTTTTTACATATCTCTATTGAAAACACGGGTAAATGCTGTGACAAGCTATTAAAGAGACGGTTATACTTTGTATATGCATTTCAATAAAGTAGTAAATGCAATGTTAAGCCTAAATATAAGCTAAAGGGTCATCATGTAGACAACTCTCTCAGGATCTGCTTCTGCAATTGACTGATTCAAAAAGAAAATTGGCCCAATAAAATTATCCCCAATAAAACTTGTTCCTTAAACAAGTATCTAACTGAAAAAACTCACCACAGCTTTGCCGCTTGGACGTTGAAGAATTCCAAAATATTTGCAACCGGATCGAGTGTACATTATCAATGGAGCTGGTTCTATCTCCTGTTATCTTCTCCTGGCACAAAATGGCTTCCACTGTCAAAAATACTGGCATTACAAAAATGTTCATAAGCTTTAACATAGTGAAATTTGACTGTGAGATGCAATACACATGCAATTGTGCCTTTCTAAATCTCATATAGTGAGTCACGGTTTAGTTGAAAAATCCCAACCCTAGAATTTACCATCACTAAAAATTAACGGGAGTTTCATTCATCAACCTGGTAAAAAAGGGTGCTAAACTCACCCTTTCTGTGCAGAGCAGGCCGCCCATGGCACAACGCCATTTATTTTCTGCCAATGAGGTGCCGATTACATCTCTGAACCAATAGCGATGCGTGAATACATAAACCGGTTAGTTGACATGCACCGCTATTGATTCAGAGGTGCAAACATCATCTTATTGAAGGAGATTGTTGTGCCATGGGTGGCCTGCACCGCTGAATTTAGCACTGTGCAACTGCACAGAAAGGGTGTGTTTTGCACCCTTTTTTACTAGGTTGATGAATGAAACTCCCCTTAATTTTAGTGATGGTAAATCCTAGCATTTGTTAAACGCTTGGATTTACGATAACTTTAAGAACACCCACAGAGTCAACTACTCAATAAGTGAGGTTGACCAGGCTAATTCAGTTCTATCCAGCAATGTACCTTTAACATAATAAAAAAAGACATTTGACTTTTTAACAATTATTCACATTTACAGAACCCCTCTGGAATCTTAAAGGGACATTAAACACTAGATAAATCATTGCTTGAATGATGTACACAGAACAAAGATTAGCCATGTATATTTAAAAAATGATATTAGTTGTTTAAATATTGAAAATAATAAGGGTAAAGTTTATGTCTGTAAGGCAGTGGGCCCCACCAAATTGTTACTTTTTTGCTAAGGCCAAATAGGAATGGTTATAAATGGCTTACTAGAGGGTGCAACCAATGACTTTGTGGAATATAGCTGTGTGTGCACTTCCATATTTAACATGGCTTGGAAAACCCTCACTACTCAGAATTAAATTACAGGAAAGGAGAATAAAATAAATAATAAAAAGTATATTGCAAAGTTGTTTTACTGCATATAATGAAACCATTTATTTTAATATCTTGAGGTGTTTAATGTCCCTTTAATGGGAAATGTGAATGCATCAGTGTTTTTGTACAACATTATACTATACTACTTTTAATCCAAATATTTTCTTTCTTTTTTTTCTTTCCTGTGGGGATCCTGATCAATCAGGGAATAGGATGAATTAGAGGTTGGCTAAGACTATTGGAAACCCCTTTTTATGGTAAAATTATAGCAATGAAGTTTTGAATAGCCTTTTAACCTAATAATTTGACTTTTTTTCTATAAATAACTGACACTTAGATTACGAGTTTTGCGCTATAGAAGGCGCAAAACGAACGCAACAAAAGCTGCGTTATTTCACCCTCCATAGCGCAGCCATTGCAAGTTCTGAAACAGCCGGATTGTGTGTGCAATATTGTGGTTTTAAGCTCCATACCGCACACAATCCAAGCGTTGTTTTGACACGCTCGTACATGCTTTCCCCATAGACATCAATTGGGAGAGCGGGCTAAAAAAAAAACTAACACCTGCGATCACGGAATAAAAAGCTCTGTAAAGCAGCCCCACTGATGTCTATGGGGAAAAAAATGTAAAAAACGTGAAAAAAACGTAAAAAACCCCCTGAAAGAAACGTGTAAACCTAACACCCTAACATAAACCCCACTTCTAAACACCCCTAATCTGCTGCCCCCAACATCGCTGACACCTACATAAACTTATTAACCCCTAATCTGCCACTCCCGATATCGCTGCCACTATACTAAAGTTATTAACCCCTATTCCCCTGCACCCCAACATCGCCCACACTATAATAAATCTATTAACCCCTATTCCGCCGCTCCCCAACATCGCTGCCACTAAAGTTATTAACCCCTAAACCTCTGGCCTCTCACATCACTACCACTAAATAAACCTATTAACCCCTAAACAGCCAGCCCCCCACATCACAACAACCTAAAGTAAACTATTAACCTCTAAAACCTAACCCTAACCCTAACACCCCCTAACTTAAACATAATTAAAATAGAGCTAAATTTACAAAATTTACAATTATTAACTAAATAATACCTATTTAAAACTAAATACATACTTACCTGTGAAATAAAACCTAAGCTAGCTACAATATAACTAATAAATATATTGTAGCTAGCTTAGGTTTTATTTTTATTTCACATGTACGTTTGTATTTATTTTAACTAGGTAGACAAGTTAGTAAATAGTTATTAACTATTTACTAACTACCTAGTTAAAATAAATACAAACTTACCTCTGAAATAAAACCTAAGCAGCCTTACACTAAAGCCTAACATTACAAAAAAAAACTATATAGCCAAGTTACACTTGCAGAAAAGGCAATTGTAAGGAGCCTTACAGACTTAGCGGGCGTAAACCACAACAACTTAGTCAAAAACTTCACCTGCCACTCAGCAAATAACCCCCTCTGTGTTACCTTATTGTAACCAACGAAGACCACAGCTTCTTTCAGGGTTGGCTAACCTGGATTCTGAAGAGATGAAGACCACGCTGATGACGCAACCATCAATCTCTCTCCTCTGACCGGTATTGCCACTCACGAGTGCAAAACTTCCTTTCCGGACGTGACGTAGGTATCTCCGCTCTTCGTTTCTGCACCGCTATCGCATAGACTCTCAGTCCGGGCTCTTAAGTAAATGCTCAGATCCACTCATGCCAATACATAGTGGGACAAAGGGTAAGGGGCTCCTCATAACCCCTTGTAATAGTTCAAGAAAAATGATGATGGTCCCAAAAGTATGTGATAAAAAGGTATATACTTTATTCAAAAATCATTAAAACAGCATACAATAAAAAATGAAAAGATTGGTCTAACGCATTTCGGCTAGCTGTTGCCGCCGAAATGCGTTAGACCAATCTTTTCATTTTTTTTATTGTATGCTGTTTTAATGATTTTTGAATAAAGTATATACCTTTTTATCACATACTTTTGGGACCATCATCATTTTTCTTAAAAAAAAAAAAAAAACTACCATTACAAAAAATTTAAAACACTAAAATTACAAAAAATAAAAAACCTACAATTACAAAAAATAACAAAATTATACAAAATAATAAAAAGTATTCCTATTCTAATACCCTTTTAAAAAAATAAAAAGACCTAATCTATAATAAACTACCAAGGGCCCTTAAAAGGGCCTTTTGTAGGGCATTGCCCTAAATATAATAGCTCTTTTACAAAAGAAAAACAAACACCCCCTAACAGTATACAACCCCCCACCCCCCAAAGCCACAAAATAAAAATAAAATAAAACCTAATCTACCCATTGCCCTGAAAAGGGCATTTTTATGGACACTGCCCTTAAAAGGGAATTCAGCTCTTTTTCCTGCTCTTTACTGAAATGCCCAAACCCTAATCTAAAAATAAAAACCCACCCCAAAATGAAAAAAAAACATTACACAAAATAACAAACAAATTATCAAAAATAATAAAAATTATTCTTATTCTAATACCCATTTTAAAAAGAAAACACCCCAAAATAAAAAAGCCCACCCAAAATAAAAAAACCTAGCCTATAATAAACCCCCTATAGCCCTTAAAAGGGCCTTTGTAGGGCATTGCCCTAAGTTAAACACCTCTTTTACCTGAAAAAAAATTACAAAGACCCACTAACATTACAAACCTCCACCCCCCCAAAACCCACAAAATAAAAAAAACTATCTAAAAAAACCCTAAGCTAACAATTGCCCTGAAAAGGGCATTTGTATGGGCATTGCCCTTAAAAGCTCATTTAGTTCGTTTGCATTGCCCTGAAAAGGGCATTTAGCTCTTTTACAAAAAGCCCAAACCCTAAACTAAAAAAAAAAAACACTTAAAAAAAAGTTTAAAAAATCCTAACGCTAACCCCCAAAGATCCACTTACAGTTGTTGAAGTCCCGCTTGAAGGATCTTAATCCCGGTGGCTCCATCTTCATCCAGGCGGCATCTTCAATCTTCATACTGGCGATGTCTTCTATCTTCATACCAGCGGCGCAGAATGGGTCTATCCTGAAGACATCCGGCGCAGAGCATCCTCTTCCTACGGTCGCCGCCGTACACTGAATCTTCAATGCAAGGTATGCGATTAAAGATGGTGTCCCTTGCATTCCTATTGGCTGATTTGATTTGATTCAGCCAATAGAATTTCAGTAACTCTCATTATATTGGCTGATTTTAACAGCCAATAGGATTTCAGTAGCTCTCTTCCTATTGGCTGATTTGAATTTCAAAAATCAAAATCAGCCAATTGGAATGCAAGGTATGCCATCTTGAATCGCATAGCTTGCATTGAAGATTCAGTGTATGGCGGTGACCATATGAAAAGAATTCTCCGTGCCGGATGTATTCAGAATGGACCCGCTCCGCGCCGCCGGGATGAAGATAGAACATGCCCTTTGGATGAAGATGGAGCCGCCTGGATGAAGATGGAGCCACCGGGATGAAGATCCTTCAAGCGGGACTTCAACAACTGTAAGTGGAACTTCAGGGGGTTAGTGTTAGGATTTTTTAAACTTTTTTTGGTTGGTTTGTTTTTTTAGTTTAGGGTTTGGGCTTTTCATAAAAGAGCTAAATGCCCTTTTCAGGGCAATGCAAAAGATCTAAATGCCCTTTTCAGGGCAATGCAAAAGAGCTAGATGCCCTTTTAAGGGCAATGCCCATACAAATGCCCTTTTCAGGGCAATTGGTAGCTTAGGTTTTTTTTATTTTGGGGGGTTGGTTGGGTGGTGGGTTTTACTGTTGGGGGTGTCTTTGTATTTTTTTTACAGGTAAAAGAGCTGTTTAACTTAGGGCAATGCCCTACAAAAGGCCCTTTAAAGGGCTATTGGTAGTTTATTATAGGCTAGGTTTTTTTTATTTTGGGTGGTTTTTTTTATTTTGATAGGGCTATTAGATTAGGTGTAATTATTTTTATTTTTGATAATTTATTTTGTTATTTTTCATAATTTAGTATTTTTTATTTTTGTAATTAGATAGTTTTATAGTAGTGTTAGAATTTTTTTAATGTGTATTTTAGTTTTATTTAATCGGTAGTTAGCTTAATATTAGTTAAATAGTTATATTAGTTTAACTGTTAGTTTAAACTTAGTTTTTTTAATTTGACAGGTAAGTTTTAATTTTATTTAAGATAGGGAAATTGTAATTTTAATATAAAGTTAGGGGGTGTTAGGTTTAGGGGTTACTAGTTTAAATTTGTTTATTGCGATGTGGGGGGCTTGCGGTTTAGGGGATAATAGTTTAATTGAGTATATTTAATTGTGGGGGCTTGTGGTTTAGGGGTTATTAGGTTTATTATAGTGGCGCGGTGTAGGGATTAATAACTTTAGTATAGGGGGGGCGATGTGGGCAGACAGCAGATTAGGGGTTAATTATATTTAAATAGTGTTTGCAATGCGGGAGAGTGGTGGTTTAGGGGTTAATAACTTTATTATAGTAGTGATGATGTTGGGGAGCAAAGGAATAGGGGTTAATACATTTTATTAGTGGTGGTGATGTCGGGAGCGGCAGATTAGGGGTTAATAAATTTAATATAGAGTTTGCGATGCAGGAGGGTCTCAGTTTAGGGTTTAATAAGTAGTTTATGGGTGTTTAGTGTACTTTGTAACAGTTTAGTTATGAGTTTCATGTAACAGTTTTGTCGCGTAAAACTCATAACTACTGCTTTCAGATGGCAGTACGGATCTTGTCGTTATAGGGTGTAATGCAAGTTTTTTAGCCTGAACACAAAACTTGTAATGACAGCGCTATGGAAGTCCCATAAAAAACGACAATTTTACGAGTGTGGGACTGACGTTGCGTTACAGGCTAAAAAGCTTGTTGTACACCTATACCGACAAGACTTGTAATGGCTGCGGTGCTGTTTTAACGCTGAACGCAAAACTTGTAATCTAGGTGTGAGAGATAGTTATCCATCTGTATTCATATCACTGAAGCTTAGTGTAGTGTTTTTATAATACATACAGTATATACATACAGCAGAGTCCTATTTGTTTTGTCTGCTGTTTATTTCTTTCAATTGATATCATATTAAAAGTTAAAGTGATGGTAAAGTCTAGCATTTCAAAAACGCTAGGATTTACTATCAATAAAAATAAAGGCGACCTATATTCATAATGGCATAATGCTGTAGCGCAAGCGTGGCTATTGGCTAGGAGCTAAAAATGGCACCTCATTAATAAAGCTAGAGTGTGCAACCAGTGGCTGTGTTGAGTATAGCTGTGTCTGCATTTCCTTGTTTAACATGAGTTGGAAAGTCCACAATATTCAGAATTCACAGGAAATGTGAACAAATTAATTAATGGAAGTATATTTTAAAGTTGTTTTACAACATGTAATTAAACAATTATTATTAAAATCTTGAGGTGTTTAATGTTACTTTAAATCTGCCTCAATAGCATTACATATCTATTTTCTTTAAACATTAACAAGGAAACAAACAAATTACAACATCAGTTTGTTTCCTTGGACAAATTCTTTAAAAGACAATGTACAACCTTTTAGAACATATGTCTTGCGTTTTACAATAATGGACTGGGGATTTCAGTTTGTTTCCTTAAAAAAAGAATTATACAGCAGACAATTTCAAAATTATTAATGGATTGCAAAATGGATTTTGCTATTTGGAAATGTATTTCCACCTCATTGTATGGATAATAAAATGGACTCTGACATTGCTCATACTTCACTAATGGATTTTATTATTATTTTTCCGCAGACTTTTACTCTTTTGGACCACCACACAGCACTATTGTTAAATAAAAATTGCACTAAGAAGTTAATATATTTTGACTAAAAAAATGAAATAGTATTACAGATCTTTATATTATGAATAATGGATGTTCTTACAATAAATATATATATATATATATATATATATATATATATATATATATATATATATATATATATAAGATGCTCAAAAAACAAAGTATTGCAGTATGCAGTGATACCTTTTTTATTGGACTAACATAATATTTCAAAGACAAGCTTTCGAGAGTTTTTCTCTCTTCCTCAGGTCTGAAGCAACACTGATCATTCTGATATAGATACACATCACATACAACTAATGGAAGGGAGGGAGGGTGGTGAGAGGGGTGTCATAAAAGAATGTGTCTGAAGGAGAAAATAGCTGAGAATAGCCAGAAAGAATAAATAAACAGAGGAGAGTAAATAGGCAAGATGAGAGGAAAACAAAAAGGAAAAAGAAACCAATATAGGACAATAAGATGAGAGATTATAGAAAGTTATGGTAGTGTGTGAGAAAGCCAGAGTCTACATTAAGTCCTTCATTTCTGGTATTAAAATGTGTGATCATTTTCATCTCAAACATCTTTCATTCATGAGAGCCTTTGAAATTCTCTTTAAGAATTTTAATCCTGAGGTTAAGGATGGAGTTACCAGTCTGGGTGAAGTGATGACCAACAGGGGTACAATATTCATTTTCCTTGTAGTTTTTTATCAAGTGTCTGTGTAGATTCATTCTGAGATGCAGCTTTAGGCCAGTTTCTCCAATGTAGCAACCTCTGTTAGACTCTGTACACTGTATTATGTACACCACATTAGCAGATGAGCACGAATAGGATCTTTTAATATTATATGACGCGTTTTTGTGTCTGGCTGTGTTGTTGTCACATATATGTTGACACAGTTTGCAGAGTGATTTGTTGCATCGTGCAGTGCCATTCTGTGTAAGCTTCTGTTCTGTGGTTAATTTGCTGCGGACCAATCTATAACAAATATCTGGCCTAATAGAAAACATTCTTAAGCCTCTTGTTATTAAGACTGATAGCTTTATACAGGACACTACAGACTTCCTTAATAAACTTAACCAGATAAATGAACTACCTGGAAACACTATACTAGTTACTATGGATGTGGAATCCTTATACAGCAACATCCCGCATAAGGATGGTATTGAGGCCTCATCCCACCAACCAACACACAAATATTAGAGTGCAACTATTGCCCAGCTTATATAATTCAGTTTCACACACAACTATTTCAGGTTTAACAACAATTACTACCTACAAATGACAGGGACAGCGATGGGCACAAAAATGTCACCCCAATACGCTAATCTTTTCATGGCGTACCTAGAATACAGATTTGTATGTACTCAGCCCCACAAACCTTATACATATTATTGTTACATCGATAATATTTTCATAATATGGATAGAAGGAGAAGAAAGCCTCTTAGATTTCCACAAATCATTTAATTAATTTCACCCGTCAATAAACCTTAAAATGGACTTTTCAAATCATAGTGTGAACTTCTTGGACTGCACAATAACTGTCTCCAATGGCATCCTTCATTCATCTATATACAGAAAACCCACAGACAGGTACAGCTACCTCCACAATTCCAGCTTCCATCCCAATCACACCAAACAAGGTATCATCTACAGCCAAGCTATCAGATATCACCGCATTTGCTCTGACACAAAAGACAGAAATCAGCACCTGAGTACACTGTCAGAGTCATTTAGGCAAAAGGGCTACAGGGAAAGGAGAATATCTAAAATAAAAAACAAATCTGCCCTAAAAACACCACGGGAAAGGCTCCTACAATACAAAGAAAAGGAAAACAAAACAAGAACCCATCTAGTAGTCACTTACAACCCTACTCTAGAAGGAGTTGGCAAAATTATTAAAGAGCTACAACCACTAATTTCAGAGGACCCCACACTCAAAAAAATATTTGCTGAACCCCCCATACTAGTATTCAAACAACCGCCTAACCTGAGACAGAGATTGGTCCGCAGCAAATTAGCCACAGAACAGAAGCTTACACGGAATGGCACTGCACGATGCAACAAATAACTCTGCAAACTATGTCAACATATATGTGACAACAACACAGCCAGACACAACAACGCGTCATATAATATTAAAGGATCCTATTCGTGCTTATCTGCTAATGTGGTGTACATAATACAGTGTACAGCGTGTGACAGAGGTTGCTACATTGGAGAAACTGGCCTAAAGCTGCATCTCAGAATGAATCTACACAGACACTCGATCAAAAACCACAAGGAAAATGAATATTGTACCCCTGTTGGTCATCACTTCACCCAGACTGGTCACTCCATCCTTAACCTCAGGATTAAAATTCTTAAAGGGAATTTCAAAGACTCCCATGAACGAAAGACGTTGAGATGAAAATGATCACACATTTCAATACCAGAAATGAAGGACTTAAAGGGACACTCAATCAAAATTAAACTTTCATTATTCAGATAGAACATGCCATTTTAAACAACTTTCCAATTTACTTCCATTAACAAAATGTGCACATTCTTTTCATATTTAAACTTTTTGAGTCACCAGCTCCTACTAAGCATGTGCAAGAATAAGTGTGTATGCATTTGTGAATGGCTGATGGCTGTCACATGGTACAGGGGAGGTGGTAAAAGACATAACTTTTTAAATTGTCAGAAAAAAAAATCTACTACTCATTTGAAATTCAGACTAAGTGCTATTGCATTGTCTTGTTATTGTGCATTTGTTGATTATGCAAATCTACTGTGTTGACTGGTAACTTTCTATAATCTCTCATCTTATTGTCCTATATTGGTTTCTTTTTCCTTTTTGTTTTCCTCTCATCTTGCCTATTTACTCTCCTCTGTTTATTTATTCTTTCTGGCTATTCTCAGCTATTTTCTCCTTCAGACACATTCTCTGCTTTTATGACACCCCTCTCACCCCCTCCCTTCCATGTGTTGTATGTGATGTGTATCTATATCAGAATGATCAGTATTGCTTCAGACCTTAGGAAGAGAGGAAAACTCTCGAAAGCTTGTCTATGAAATATAATGTTAGTCCAATAAAAAAGGTATCACTGCATACTGCAATACTTTGTTTTTTGAGCATTTTATCTACTGGACTAACACGGCTACTCCAGTCTTCACTATATATATATATTCCTCCTGTATCATCCAAATAAGTTCAATAAGAACTGCACTCACTGGATTCTGGTAAGAAATAATCCTTGTAGTTTATTAGAACATGGTGACGTTTTGAGGTCCACAGACCCCCTTCCTCAGACAAAACAGTGTGAAAACAAACAATGCATCTTAAATATCTTTAGTCCCACCCTCAAAATTTAAAAAAATTGTGCCAAATGATTGGTAACCATAGTGATATAGCCACAGTTGCTATAGTGCTTATTATAAACATACATCAGTGTTCTAGGTACATGCCCTCATGGCATCTCTTATTAATCCATGAGTCATGGTTCTGTTATATCATGTGAGAAAAACAAAAAGACATATCAGATAGCTAATCACCATAAAAAGTGTGATGTTCCTGTGTATAGCCATATCCTTAGTGTAAAACACCCATACTTTGAGGATAATCTAAATACTGCAACTATATATGCCGATTTCTGAATAGAGGGGAACAATTATTTGCTGCTTGGGTTGCTTGAATCACCTTGTGTTCATGTGATAAGCAAGAGGAAGATGTAAATATTGTTAACTGTATGGTACTAAGGGTAACTTGCTCTGGGTGCTGGTCTGCATTAACTTGCTTTATGTAGAATTTATGGAAACGCATTTAAGAGAGAAACGTCTAAGATGTTAGTTGGTTTATTAATGTTGTTTTAGATGTTTAGCTTTAATTGTGGTGGTGGATTAATAACAATTGTAGGGAGGCTAGTAAAAGGGGTTATAGCATTCAACTTAAAATTACATTTAAACACCATTCACTTTTGTGTAAATATTTACTTGTGCCACGCTCCCTAGTTAGGACAAAAAGCAAAGTCTATAACCTGTAAATGCTTTAACTCCCTTTGCAGGGTTAGACAATCTGCAGCATTTTGAAAATCTAGGTTACACAATTTTTGACATAAAAAAGCAAAGCATTGGGGTTTAATGTCCCTTAAATGTTAATAACAGTACTTTAGTTTCACAGTTTAACAAAGAGTTAAAAATATTTCTCCGATCACATTTCTAAACTTAATTCTGAGTATTAGAAAGTTGATTTACGAACCATTTGGAAGTTTTAAAAATGTTTTTGAACAAACACTACAGAACATCATCTATATATCATATATTACTTTACTGAACTAACAAATAACTCTGAGGCAGCAAACAATATTGTAGAATGTTTCAGAATTTCATTGTTTGTAGAACATTGTTATCACAGATCCCTATGGCTTTTCTGGAGCAATAGAATCCTTTTTCTATCTTGAGTTGTTCTTTGTCCCAATCCTAATCTAACCATGCTTCTGGTTATGTTTTGGCCTCTAGTTATCAAAGTCTGGCGTACCTGATCCGACAGTGCGGATCAGGTCCGCCAGACTTCGCTGAATACGGAGAGCAATACGCTCGCAGTATTCAGCATTGCACCAGCAGCTCACAAGAGCTGCTGGTGCAATGCTGCCCCCTGCAGACTCGCGGCCAATGGGCCGCCAGCAGGGGGGTGTCAATCAACCCGATCGTACTCGATCGGGTTGATTTCCGGCGATGTCTGTCCGCCTGCTCAGAGCAGGCGGACAGGTTATGGAGCAGCGGTCTTTGTGACCGCTGCTTCATAACTGCTGTTTCTGGCAAGTCTGATGACTCGCCAGAAACACGGGGCATCAAGCTCCTTTCGGAGCTTGATACATATGCCCCTTTATGTTAAAGGAAATATTTCTAAATTAGTGTTTGCTGGCATGGTATCATTTGCATCCGAAACCTAATACACATCACACTTCTGCTATGTGGGCTAGTTCAGAGAATAAATTCAAAATTAAATGTTTATGAATAGTCAAAATATGTACTATATATGAAAGGCTAGTTCACAATTCAAATGCAAAAATATACTCAATCCATACCACATGTAGTATTTTTGAGCTGCTATTACATATCCAAGCTTCTCAACTCAACAAACAGGATCCGCTGCCCGTATGTATGATTACACGCTCAAGTAAGTGTGTAAAGCCCACCCAAATCACATGAGAGAAGTTACTATCAATCCCCGAGGGTGAGAAAGCTCTCAGTGATTTCTCCTCGCCACCTCAGAGATCGTGTAGAGCAGGGTTCTTCAAACCACGGCCAGGACCCATTACTGGGTCGCAACACCATGTTTACTGTTTTGTGTTTGTGTTTATAGGAGAGTGTGAGTGGTGTGTGTTGTATGAGAGTGTTATTACCTTTTACAATAAGTTTGACTGCAATCAGGAATAAAGTGCACACACATTTTACTCACTTTGCCAGAAATTTCAGATACTTTGTATATTAATTTTCAGACCAAGCATAAAAATAGGGTCAATAAGGTATGTGGTATCATGGCACTGGGTCTTGAGAAATAAAGTTTGAAGAACCATGGTGTAGAGTTTAAGAAGCAGCAGGGCATATGCAAACCTGCCCCACAAGGGTTCCAGAGCAGCTTTCCATGCTTAATAGATGGTGCCCTTAATGTATGAGCAGTAATATATAAACACTACATTATTCATGTCTTATATTTCAGGTAATTTCAATCAGATAATACATTTCTATGAGGGCTGCACTAGCATTCATGTTGCATATTGCTTGAGTGCAAAGTCAATAAAACTAGCAATACTAATTTGAGTGCAATGAGAACACTACTACTGCTTCTCTTTGAAATTATAGGGATTGCTATATAAGTATTGGGTAGATTAAGGCCAGCCCACTTCCACACAGAGCAACCAAGACTAATAACAAACTTTGCAACCAGAGGCCATGTTAGGGAAGTGTGAATAGAATTAAGTTAATTGTGCATATCGAAGACCTCAGTGTAACTGTTAAAACACCATAAGCAGTACAACCTACTTATAGCAGTTCTATTGATCCCCATTGTGTGTAATGATTTCTATTATCTGCTAGAAAATCAGGACATAAAGAAATGCATTGACTAATAACTCAATTTCAGCTATAAGAAATGAGGATTAGATTTGAGCTTTAGTGGTGCTAGAATAGGAATACTATGCACATTGTGGAAAATAATTTCTGTAACAACTTGTTGAAACTGAAACTTACAAGATACTAATACTCAATCCAAGTCCAACCTGATTTCAAGAGAAAGTGATGACACTCTAGTATTAAAAGTCAAATGGTTGTTTTGAATATTTATTTGCAAAGTTGCCAATATGTCCAAAACTATACACCCTGCCAACTATATGATGATATTACATATCTTTTTATAACATTAGGCGGTTATTCATATTTATGTTTTATCTAAACTTAACCTGCCATTTATTTATAATTGATTTGTATTATTATAGGCATTATAGCCTTGGTGTGATGAAATGCATTAAGCTGCTTAAAAAACAAAACAAAAAAAACACAATAAGAGCTATATATTACAAGTGGAGGGCTAATTCATCACACGCCTGCAAACAGGCAAATGTGCACGTTTGCGGGCTTGTGATAAATAACCAGTCATTACAAGTGGCTGGTAATTGCTTCCTCAAGCTTGCAGTAGCAATTGGCGCTTATAAAATTAACCAGAGATCAGATCTCTGGTTAATTTTATAAATATGCCCCAAATGCCTCCAAAATACAGTGTAGTGTATTTTATTAAAAAAAATAAAAATTGTACCAGTTTTATTATTTAATAAAATAACTTAACTAGGCATTATTTTGGGGGTAAAGTTGGTGGGACTGGGGTATTTGTTAGAAAAAAAAACATCACAGAAAAGTGCCTTTACATTGAAATCTATGGGAACTGTGTGTTCCCTGTAAATATATATATGTTTATATGCGTATATAAGCATATTAACACATAACTATATATGTATATAAGCATATACATATATTTATATATGTATATTTGCTGCCATTGCTGCGCTGCTTACCCCCTTCGCTGTGCTTAGGTTCTGATGCCATCTGTGATATATATATATATTATAAAAAAGAAAATAATCAGCGCTAGAAGTGTATGAGTGTGCTGTTAGTCTTAATATATATTCCCATCCACTACCTGGAATATATATATTTACACAAGACACTTGCAGGTTATGCAGCAAACAGTCTCATTCATTCAAGTGTGGTAAGTCTATGGATATATATTGTTCATAAAAATCCACAATGCTAGTTCCTGTGTGCTGTGAGAGATTAGGCGGCTCGTCTGTGAGAAAAAGGATGATCCCCCGCAGGGCGAGGTTCCTCTTGAAAATCTGAAAGAGTATGGAACAAGACAAGCGCCAAAAAGGCACACTTCGTGTAATACGTTCAGATAATAAGCATATAGTATAGCAATGGGGAAAATCCACGCTCACCTGGTTCAACCTCAAGGTATGAGGTATTGAAATGGCACTTGTGTTAGTGTACTCTCATCCCTTGCAGTCCTCCTATATGTCCACGGGTCTTCAAGTGTCCCTGAATGTCTGCAGCATTCCAGGTAATACCTTTGTTGAAAGGAGACTAGGGTATGGGGGGTAGGGTTTGTGTGTACTTATTAAGATATACACTACTAACACATAGTATGGATAAAACCAGGTATTTATTCAGATATACATAAAAGTAATTTTAACAGTAACATATAAAAAGTGAGAGCCCACTGAAGTTCGTTAGTAGGCCAATCACAAAAGTGCTTCCATGCGGCACAGAGGAGTACTATAGAGCTATAGTCATACAAGTGTTTTATCCAGCATACCAAGCTAGAGACACGGATGGCTAATGCGCTCTACTAGACAGAGATTCAGGTATGGAGCACTAAAGGATATTCGCGGATCTGCTGTATTAGACTTATTGATAGAGCAGTCAAATCCTTTATGCAGCTCCGTGTAAGTGTGTGTGCACAGCGTGCAGTATCCTAGCGTGTGGCGCTATCAATAATAATATAACTTTAGAAATCTGTTTCTATGTAAAGGGTGTGATAGAAATAATCTTTTAATTATTCTTAAGTTAGCCTTTTTTAATATGCTCTGTAATAATAACAGGTTAAATTTATCACCTGAATAATTTTATATGTATTTATATAATGTTCTTCTAAACATTTTAAATGTTTTATTCACTTATGTGTAATTTGAAACCGGTTTTCAATAACAATTTTTATACTTCTAATCATGTCACAACACCAGCTGGTATGCTTTCTAGCTGAGGTGTTTTATATATGACAGAAATGTGTGAGGAGACTTGCGAACCTTAGAAGTATAGATAATCTCATAGCACATTTTAACAGAGTGCTTAATTCATGTAGACAATCTAGAAAGCAATATTGGGACTGGATGTGGTCTCTGAATATTACACACATAGCTCCTTATTTGTAATACATGAGAGAAATGAAAATCGTTTTGCCCTTATGTAAAATGGCGACAGAGGGGCAGTCAGGAGGCAAATCAGCCTCACTAATGCGTATATATAGATCTAGGTTGGGGGGCGGCCCATAATTCTGATGAAGTAACCCATTGGTTACGAAACGCGTTAGGATCCGCCGCCCGCCACACGCTAGGATACTGCACGCTGTGCACACACACTTACACGGAGCTGCATAAAGGATTGGACTGCTCTATCAATAAGTCTAATACAGCAGATCCGCAAATATCCTTTAGTGCTCCATACCTGAATCTCTGTCTAGTAGAGCGCATTAGCAACCCGTGTCTCTAGCTTTGTATGCTGGATAAAACACTTGGTATGACTATAGCTCTATAGTACTCCACTGTGCCGCATGAAAGCACTTTTGTGATTGGCCTACTAACGAACTTCAGTGGGCTCTCACTTTTTATATGTTACTGTTAAAATTACTTTTAAGTATATCTGAATAAATACCTGGTTTTATCCATACTATGTGTTAGTAATGTATATCTTAATAAGTACACACAAACCCTACCCCCAATACCCTAATCTCCTTTCAACAAAGGTATTACCTGGAACGCTGCAGACATCCAGGGACACTTGAAGACCCGTGGACATATAGGAGGACTGCAAGGGATGAGAGTACACTAACACAAGTGCCATTTCAATACCTCATACCTTGAGGTTGAACCAGGTGAGCGTGGATTTTTCCCATTGCTATACTATATGCTTATTATCTGAACGTATTACACGAAGTGTGCCTTTTTGGCGCTTGTCTTGTTCCATACTCTTTTATATATATATATATATATATATATATATATATATATATATATATATATATATATATATATATATATATATATATATATATATATATATATATATGTGTGTGTGTGTGTGTGTGTGTGTGTGTGTGTTTGGATGCACATTCATATGGCCCCTATAGAACACAAATGCTGAAGATGCGGACTGTTTGATCCCCAAAACATCACCTATTGAATAAAATTATTCCCTTTATACAAGTCCATTAAGTGTGGATCCTCTGTTTTGATATATATATATACACACATATACATATTTATATATATATTTACAGTAAATATAATACATCTTTAACACAGACAGGGATTTACAACCCCTCCATGTAATCAACATACCTCATAAGTTTGAGGTTAGAAAAGATGAGCACCTTTCTTATGTACACCAGTGATTGATATTTAGTATTGACATACTGCACCATAAGTTGTTTTTTCTTTTGTTTTCTCCATTAAATGAGTGCTGATATCTGGAATTTACAACTATATATATATATATATTCAAAAATTTACTTTCCAATTTACTTCTATGATCAAATTTGCTTTGTTTTCTTGGTATCCTTTCATGAATTGGAAATCCAGCCAGATAGGCACGTGTCTTTAGCACTCTGTGGTTGCTGTATTTTCAACTATGTATATCATGGCTATAAACACTGTACAAAATAATGTTGCCAAATGTGCACACTCCTGAGCTCACCTAGAATTGATCTAGTAGTTGAAAACCAATGGCACTCATTATACTAATGTGTAATTAGGTGGATATTACCACTTTAAATAATTTATGCCTTTACTTTTTAGCCCCTTGGTATGTAGGTGCTATGTATCAATGGGCATTCTTTACAAAATTCAGTTTTAGAGAACTGAAAGAAAGGTATACTGTACAAGCACACTATTAATCCCCTTGTTAATCCCTATACAGCGTGGTTGGGTATTAAAACATTAAAAACTTTATTAATTCTTTATTAAAATGGGTATATACTTAAAAACATTTGTTTTAGATCTAATATGATTCCAAGATCGTGTAAATTAATTTGTGATTGAACTTGTGATTAAACAACGGGTTGTAGGTAGCAGCAAAGCAGGCTACTTTCATCTAATCCTGAGTTTATCAGGTTAAATTAATACTTAAGTGTGCAATATTGCTGTAATCCTTTATTTAATCATTTCCACTATAATGTTTCTCTTAATAAGTGCTCTCCAGCTTATACCAACTTGGTATCACCCAGAGTATCTGAACAGCGATAATAATTTATAATGGACAGTTACCATACATATCTAATACAATAAAGTCCCTCTCAATACTTTTAATCAGGGAAATATTGTTTATGTGTAGTCTATGTAGCTATAAATCTCTTTCAGTATGCTCAGTCTTGCAGATAGTACCTACTTATTTTAGGGGTTGTCAAATGCTGTTAGGTTTGGTAGTAGAGTAATGGTTATACTCCCCTTACTCTAAATAATTTGCTGTCTGTTCACTTTTAAGGAAACTGCATCTGTGGTGTGAAATCTCATGAGTTTATGATTAAAGGGACACAAGTCAAAATAATCATCCTATATAATAAAAGGCCAAGTGTGTTAGTAGAAACCTGGCCTTCCGACTGACTTGGCATCTGGTGTCAGGGTCAGCGTGTGGTGGAGTGGGCGTGGCCGGATGGGTGCGTCGTGGGCTTGGCCGGGCGTGACGTGGGCGTGACTGGGTGCGGTCGGGCACGACGTGGGCATGACTGGGTGCGGTCGTGCACGACGTGGGCGTGATCTGGCGTGGGGGTGGTCGGGTGGGTGCGGCGTGGGTGTGCCCCGGGCTGACTGCCGAGACATCAGAGACAGAGAGCAGAAGAGGGGGATAAAGAGAGGGGGAGAGACACAGCACAAACGAGATGGGGGAGAGAGGCAGCACAAAAGAGAGGGGGAGAGAAAGACAGCACAAAAGAGAGGGGGAGAGAGACAGCACAAAAGAGAGGGGGAGAGAGACAGCACAAAAGAGAGGGGGAGAGAAACAGCACACAAGAGAGGGGGAGAGAAACAGCACAAAAGAGATGGGGGAGAGAAACAGCACAAAAGAGATGGGGGAGAGAGGCAGCACAAAAGAGAGGGGGGAGAGAGGCAGCACAAAAGAGAGGGGGGAGAGAGGCAG
>NC_069508.1:76683195-76743195 GCF_027579735.1 Bombina bombina
TTGGGTTTCATGTCCCTTTAATTTTGACTTTAGTGCTTCTTTAATATAAAAAAACAGAAATAAAACAATTATTTGAACATTTTTTTTGTGCCTGAAAAAATAAAGAACAAGCTGTTGAAAGTGAAAAATAAAATAAAAAATAAAAGGGACAGTCTTCACATTAGCCATCTTAAACTATTACTTTAGATTACGCTGCAAATAGCCTCCTTCACCCCTTTCTATATCATGCAGCAGGAACAGTAAAACAGTTATTTTAAAATGAATAATGTTTCTGGTCACTTTGAAATGGCTTCCAAGCCCCACCCACTGATGAATCAGAATCTGGGCTGTATCTATACACTATGCTGAATAACATTGACAGTCTATTGAATCCAATTAGTGAGTCTTTTGTAACTAGTGATTCTTTAATGCATCCCAGATTGTGATGTAATCAGTGGGCGGAGCTTGGCAGCCATTTCAAAGTGACCAGAAACAATATTTATTTTAAAATAACTATTTTTACCGTTACTGCTGCATGATATAGAAAGGAGTGCAGGTGGCTATTTACAGCTTAATCTAAGTTAAGACTTTAAGAGGACTATAGTGTCCCTTTAAATTTAACTAATACAGCAGTTTTACTTGTGCTATTTGTGCTAATTTTCTTATAGTTCATTTGTGCTAATGTTCCTTGGCTGATTGGTATAGGGTTGCCACCTTTCTTGGAAGAAAATACCGGCCATGCTAATTAACATAAATTTGCATAAATAATTAAACAGCATAACTCAAAAACTAAATCTGATAGGACTGATTTTAAATGCTCATTTGTTTATAACTATTATTCATCACACTCAGAAGAAGTTTCACTTTGGCAGGGTTTTTTTTTCCAATATTTATTCTTTATTTTCTACATTGACATGAACCTTAAAAATACCGGTCATGACGGTAAAATACCGGCTGGGTGGCAACCCTAGATAGGTACAATAAACATTTGTATCTGCTCATGAGCATTAATACACAGCTGACGGTTAGGTGGGTAAATTTATTAAATAGGAAGAAAGGTAAGCCAGATACATCTTGACATTTATGCCTATTTTTAAAGCATCAATATTTGACTCCATATTTATAAAACATTTCCTGTTATTCTGATGCTCTTTATAGCTGCAAGCATAGAATCTTGGAGTGCAAAAAAAATGTTGTATTATTTTTGCTTATTTCATAAAATATTGTATAAGTTACAATTTCTAGTAATAGATCCTAAATTGCTGCAGGTTTTAATACCATTTTTTGTGCATATATGACCCACCGAACAGGTACTTTCAGGTAGTGTGCATATGCGTCCATATAACACTAGTATCAAGACTTAGCTTCTATCAATGGGCCAGATGACAAGTAGTGTCTTAACACATTTTTTTTTTTTATTTGCATGCTAACGTGCACTCAAAGTAAATCTTTAAAGGGACATTAAACACTTTGAGATGGTAATATAAAATGATAAATCACATATATAAAAAGAAAGTTGCAATATATTTCCATGATTTATTTTGTCCCCTTTTCCTGTAATTCCATTTTGAAATTGTGAGCTTTTCACTTCCTGTTAGAAATGGAAGTGCAGAACCCTTTTATTACACACAGCTAATGGCTGCACACTCTAGTGACCTATGTATAATTGTCCCTAATTGGCCACAGCAGAGAAGGCAACCTAAGTTACAACATGGCAGCTCCCATTGTTTTATAGGCACTAAAACTTTACGCTTATTTTGTCAATATTTAGACAGCTATTGAAACTTTAAAAAAACATCTACATGTTCTTCTCGGACTAATCTTTTCTTTGAATGCATCATTCTATCTAGCATTTATTTAGTGTTTAATGTCCCTTTAAAGTCAGGGATGGCGCATAGATTGCAAGCTGAAAGTAAAAAGCTAGTGCATGAGTGAAACATGGTGCACGCTAACTTAAGGACTTTGGATGTCACAAATGCTTTAGCATCTTCTCTCCATAGACATCAATGGGGTGCGATGAATATAAAAAACAAAAAACACTAACACTAAACTCTTAGGGAATTATTGCTATGTTCTTCACATAGATGCAAATGTTTATTATATATATATATATATGCACACACAAAACACGGAAGGGGACTGCACTCTCAGACTGGACTGGGTACACATCCTATGACCCTGCAACATGCTCAGCCCTGGGTGCTCAATGGCACTCAGAGGAAGGAATTAAAAAATCCAGAATGAAATATATAGCTACATTTAATGAAAGGTGGAATGATATAAGAGCCATTCTACAAAAACATTGGAAATTCCTTACAATAGATCAAGATGTTTGGAATCTAGTGGGTGATTTTCCATCTACAACAGCAATTCAAGCCCCTTCTCTAAAGGACAAATTGGTCCAGAGTCACTTTTCTAACCCCAATACTGAGACAAGTTGGTTAGCTAGGAAAAATATGGTCCCTGGGTCATTCCCTTGTGATAAATACATACGGCTAGATTACGAGTTTTGCGTTAGGAGTAAAAAAGCAGCGTTAAGGCTCATAACGCTGCTTTTTCACTACCGCTGCTATTATGAGTCTTGTAGGTACAGCTGTCCCGCACACTATTTTGGCCGTAACGCAAATTAACTTACGCAATTTGCGTAATGTCTTTTTTCAATGGGGCTTCCATAGGGCCGATATTACAAGCTTTCTTTTGGAGGCCAAAAAGTGAGCGGTACAGCCTATCCCGCAAGATTCATAACGCATTCTAAAGTCAGTAGTTATGAGTTTTACGCTACAAAGCTGTAGCATAAAACTCATAACTAAAGTTTTAAAAAGTACACTAACACCCATAAGCTACCTATTAACCCCTAAACCGAGGTCCTCCCGCATTGCAAACACTAAAATAAAATTATTAACGCCTAATCTGCCGCTCCGGACATCGCCGCCACTATAATAAACATATTAACCCCTAAACCACCGTACTCCCGCATCGCAAACACTAGTTAAATATTATTAACCCCTAATCTGCCACCCCTAACATCGCCGGCACCTACCTACATTTATTAACCCCTAATCTGCCTCCCCCAACGTCACTGCCACTATACTAAATTTATTAACCCCTAAACCTAAGTCTAACCCTAACCCTAACACCCCCTTACTTCATCCAAGCCGGCAGAAGTGGTCCTCCAGATGGGCAGAAGTCTTCATCCAGACAAGATCTTCTATCTTCATCCATCTGGCGAGGAGCGGATCCATCTTCAAGGCATCCAGCACAGAGCATCCTCTTCAAACAAAGTCTTCTTCCTGAATGAATGTTTCTTTAAGTGACGTCATCCAAGATGACATCCCTTGAATTCCCATTGGCTGATAGAACTCTATCAGCCAATTGGAATTAAAGGTGAAAAAATCGTATTGGCTGATGCAATCAGCCAATAGGATTGAGTTTCAATCCTATTGGGTGATCCAATCAGCCAATAGGATTGAGCTCGCATTCTATTGGCTGTTCCAATCAGCCAATAGGATTTTTTCACCTTTAATTCCGATTGGAATTAAGCCAATCGGAATTCAAGGGACGCCATCTTGGATGACGTCACTTAAAGAAACATTCATTTGGGAAAAAGACTTCGTTTGAAGAGGATGCTCCGCGCTGGATGTCTTGAAGATGGACCCGCTCCTCGCCAGATGGATGAAGATAGAAGATGCCGTCTGGATGAAGACTTCTGCCCGTCTGGAGGACCACTTCTGCCGGCTTGGATGAAGACTTCTCCCGGCTTCGTTGAGGACTTGTCCCGGCTTCGTTGAGGATGGATGTCGGCTCTTCAAAACTGTAAGTGGATCTTCAGGGGTTAGTGTTAGTTTTTTTAGGGGTTTATTGGGTGGGTTTTATTTTTAGGTTAGGGTTTGAGCAGCAATAGAGCTAAATGCCCTTTTAAGGGAAATGCCCATGCAAATGCCCTTTTCAGGGCAATGGGGAGCTTAGGTTTTTTTAGTTAGCTTTTTATTGGGGGGGTTGGTTGTGTGGGTGGTGGGTTTTACTGTTGGGGGGGTTGTTATTTTTTTTACAAGTAAAAGAGCTGATTTCTTTGAGGCAATGCCCAGCAAAAGGCCCTTTTAAGGGCTATTGGTAGTTTAGTTTAGGCTAGGGTTTTTTTTTTATTTTGGGGGGGGGCTTTTTTATTTTTATAGGGCTATTAGATTAGGTGTAATTAGTTTAAAAATCTGATCAATTATTTTTTGTAATTTAGGTAATTGTATTTAATTTGGGTAATTTATTTAATTGTAGTGTAATGTTAGGTGTTAGTGTAAGACAGGTTAGGTTTTATTTTACAGGTAAATTTGTATTTATTTTAGCTAGGTAGTTAGTAAATAGTTAATAACTATTTAGTAACTATTCTACCTAGTTAAAATAAATACAAACTTGCCTGTAAAATAAAAATAAATCCTAAGATAGATGCAATGTAACTATTAGTTATATTGTAGATAGCTTAGGGTTCATTTTACAGGTAAGTATTTAGTTTTAAATAGGAATTATTTAGGTAATGATAGGAATTTTTATTTATATTTCTTTTAATTATATTTAAGTTAGGGGGGGTTAGGGTTAGACTTAGGTTTAGGGGTTAATACATTTAGTATAGTGGTGGCGGCGACGTTGGGGGCGGCAGATTAGGGGTTAATAAATGTAGGTAGGTGACGGCGATGTTAGGGGCAATAGATTAGGGGTTAATAATATTTAACTAGTGTTTGCGATGCGGGAGTATGGCGGTTTAGGGGTTAATATGTTTATTATAGTGGTGGCGACATTGGGGCAGCAGATTAGGGGTTCATAAGTATAATGTAGGTGTCGGCGATGTCGGGAGCGGCATATTAGGGGTTAATAAATATAATGTAGGTGTCGGCGATGTTGGGGCAGCATATTAGGGGTTAATAAGTATAATGTAGGTGTTGGCTATGTCGGGAGCGACAGATTAGGGGTTAACAAATATAATGTAGATGTCGGCAATGTCGGGGCGGCAGATTAAGGGTTAATAAATGTAAGATTAGGGGTGTTTAGACTCGGGTTCATGTTAGGGTGTTAGGTGTAAACATAAATTTAGTTTCCCCATAGGAATCAATGGGGCTGCGTTACGGAGCTTTACACTGCTTTATTGCAGGTGTTAGGCTTTTTTTCAGCCAGCTCTCACCATTGAAGTCTATGGGGAAATTGTGCACGAGCACGTACAATCAGCTCACCGCTGACTTAAGCAGCGCTGGTATTGGAGTGCGGTATGGAGCTCAATTTTGCTCTACGCTCACTTCTTGCCTAATAATGCCGGGTTTATGAAAACCTGTAATATCAGGGCTGTAGGGAAGTGAGCGGTGACAATAACATGCAAGTTAGCACCACACCCTTCATAACGCAAAACTCGTAATCTAGCCGATAATTTGCTAATTTATGTTGAAAGGGTATAAAATAGCCAATAATGAAGGCAGGATATATATAATGTGTATATATGTGTATTTGTGTTTAAAAGTGTATATACATACAGTATATAAACACACACACATATATACATATGTGAATAAACTTCTGAACCCTTTCCACTCAAATACTTTTAAACATGAAAAATCCTTTTTAATTACTATTAATATGTTTTTAATGTAAATATATCAGTACATATTCATATATATATATATATATATATATATATATATATATATATATATATATATAACAGTAGCAAAGATGTGCACTCTCACTTAGTAACAACTGCCAGGGTGCTAGTAAAAATCAATATAGAAAAAAGAAACAAACTTGCACTCGCTGGTCTTTTTAGTGAAATAATTTACTGAAAAATTGTGATGTTTCGAGGACAAAAAATCCCCTTCCTCAGACAATGTGTTTAACAAACAATAGTGACTTTATACACTGTGTAAACCCAAATCCCTCCCCTCAATTAGACAAAAAAAACGCCAAATTGGTAACCATAGTGACCACTGAGTCACATTGTACACAACAAATGTTTATCATATAAAATATGTGCTATCGTATAAACATATTTAAAGATGAGCCATCCTGGCTCTGACATAACAGTGACAGCCCAAGTGCGCATTAGGGAAACTGTGATGCAATGGAAACGAGCGTGAAAAACAAGCAGATCACTTAATAAGTATAATGAGAGTTACCAATCAATCATTCATACTGCCATTTGATACTCCATAAAAAGTTAAAGATGCTAAAGAAGAGAATCAAATCGCCAGTTTAAAACTCACCAGAATTGAAACATAACCCACAGACTCAGGAGCCGTTCACTGCCGCATCGGTACACAATGCCGGGTAGAGAACCCGGAACTCGGAACTACACAGGACTCTCACGTGGGGGGCAATCGGCCAATCACCGGAATTGTTTACCGTTGCCATAGTGACCATTAGCAACAAGTCACACATATGATCTACAGCACTAGAATATACACGCATGATGGGAGTTAAGCGCTGCAATTACTAGAGTTACGATTAAAATTAAACTTAAACTGCAGCAGACTACAAATCATAGAAAAGGTCAAAAGATGTACAATCGAACTCCACACATCTGTAAATACATGTCACAACGGTCAGAAAACCAATTGTCATATGTTCATATACTCTATCAGGCAAACACTTCCACATTCAAAAAGTAAAGCTGTAATTACACCATTGACCTTATTGGCCATATTGTGCCATAAACCCCATACATATTAGTATTATAGCCATAGGTATCACAAAGATAAGGACTAAGACAGGGTTAAAGCTAACAGGGTTAAAACTAACAAGCATATAGTGTCGCCCCCAAAAAGAAGAAATAAGAAAAAGGAAAATAAGAAAAACGAAATAACTACATTCAATAGCGAAAACATGTAAATAACGTCATCCAAGTTCACCACATATAACCAATATAAACCCCATTCAGAGTACAAGGAAGAAAGGGGAAATAAACATAGTTCAAAGCCCAAATCACCAATAAAGGTGTAAAGAATATAAAAGGAACTTAGGTGAGTGAAATTGAATGGTACGTGGACTCTCCCAAAAAAATTGTTGTTATGGCACGAGGCAAAAAAACTTCAGTCTATAGAAAACAATGCCAGTCTATAGAAAACAGTGCCAATCAAACATAGTATTCAGTCCCTATGGTTGAAGAGTGTTTAATCGAAAGATCCACTTGGCCTCAATTTATAGAAGGAGTGTATCCCTGTCACCCCCTCGCCTCAGTGGGGGGACATGGTCTATTAGTGTAAATCTTAAATCCTGGAGTCCATGGCCTTTTTCCACAAAGTGTCTAGCTACTGGCTGGTCACTCGAACCCTTTTTCAATTCTGGTGAGTTTTAAACTGGCGATTTGATTCTGTTCTTTAGCATCTTTAACTTTTTATGGAGTATCAAATGGCAGTATGAATGATTGATTGGTAACTCTCATTATACTTATTAAGTGATCTGCTTGTTTTTCACGCTCGTTTCCATTGCATCACAGTTTCCCTAATGCACACTTGGGCTGTCACTGTTATGTCAGAGCCAGGATGGCTCATCTTTAAATATGTTTATACGATAGCACATATTTTATATGATAAACATTTGTTGTGTACAATGTGACTCAGTGGTCACTATGGTTACCAATTTGGCGTTTTTTTTGTCTAATTGAGGGGAGGGGTTTGGGTTTACACAGTGTATAAAGTCACTATTGTTTGTTAAACACATTGTCTGAGGAAGGGGATTTTTTGTCCTCGAAACGTCACAATTTTTCAGTAAATTATTTCACTAAAAAGACCAGCGAGTGCAAGCTTGTTTCGTTTTTATATATATATATATATATATATATATATATATATATATATATATATATATATATATATATATATATATATATATATAGTATCTCACAAAAGTGAATACACCCCCTCACATTTTTGTAAATATATTATATCTTTTCATGTGACAACACTGAAGAAATGACACTTTGCTACAATGTAAAGTAGTGAGTGTACAGCCTGTATAACAGTGTAAATTTGCTGTCCCCTCAAAATAATTCAACGCACAGCCACTAACGTCTAAACCGTTGGCAACAAAAGTGGAAATGTCCAAATTGAGCCCAAAGTGTCAATATTTTGAGTGGCCACTATTATTTTCCAGCACTGCATTAACCCTCTTGGGCATGGAGTTCACCAGAGCTTCACAGGTTGCCACTGGAGTCCTCTTCAACTCCTCCATGATGACATCACAGAGCTGGTGGATGTTAGAGACCTTGCGCTCCCCCACCTTCTGTTTGAGCATGCCCCACAGATGCTCGATACGGTTTAGGTCTGGAGACATGCTTGGCCAGTTCATCACCTTTACCCTCAGCTTCTTTAGCAGGGCAGTGGTTGACTTGAAGGTGTGTTTGGGGTCGTTATGTTGGAATACTGCCCTGCGGCCCAGTCTCCGAAGGAAGGGGATCATTCTCTGCTTAAGTATGTCACAGTACCAGATGGCATTCATGGTTCCCTCAATGAATTGTAGCTCCCCAGTGCTGGCAGTGCTCATGCAGGCCCAGACCATGTCACTCCAACCACCATGCTTGACTGTAGGAAAGACACACTTGTCTTTGTACTCCTCACCTGGCTGCCCCCACACATGCTTGACACCATCTGAACCAAATGAATTTATCTTGGTCTCATCGGACCACAGGACATGATTCCAATAATCCATGTCCTTAGTCTGCTTGTGTTTAGAAAACTGTTTGCAGGCTTTCTTGTGCATCATCTTTAGAAGAGGCTTCCTTCTAGGACAAAAGCCATGCAGACCAATTTGATGCAGTGTGCGGTGTATGGTCTGAGCACTGACAGGCTGACCAACCACACCCCTTCAACCTCTGCAGCAATGCTGGCAGCACTCATACATCTATTTCCTAAAGACAACCTCTGGATATGACGCTGAGCATGTGCACTCAACTTCTTTGGTCGACCATGGCGAGGCCTGTTCTGAGTGGAACCTGTCCTGTGAAACCACTGCATGTCTTGCCCACTGTGCTGCAGCTCAGTTTCAGGGTTTTGGCAATCTTCTTATAGCCTAGGCCATCTTTATGTAGAGCAACAATTCTTTCTTTCAGATCCTCAGAGAGTCCTTTGCCATAAGGTGCCATGTTGAACTTCCAGTGACCAGTATGAGAGAGTGTGAGAGCGATAACACCAAATTTAACACATCTGCTCCCCATTCACACCTGAGACCTTGCAATACTAATGAGTCACATGACACTGGGGAGGGGAAATTGCTAATTGGGCCAAATTTGGATATTTCCACTTAGGAGTGTACTCACTTTTGTTGCCAATGGTTTAGACATTAGTGGCTGTGTGTCGAGTTACTTTGAGGAGACAGCAAATTTACACTGTTATATAGGCTGTACACTCACTACTTTGTGTCATTTCTTCAGTGTGTCACATGAAAAGATATAATAAAATATTTACAAAAATGTGAGGGGTGTACTCACTTTTGTGAGATACTTGTATATATATATATATATATATATATATATATACATACATACATATCTATATATACACATTTAGATACACACGCATACATATATATATATATATATATATATATATATAAATAAATAGAAGGAGACACTCACTGGTCTTTTAATAAGTGAATTTAATCTTTAAAGCGTGACGTTTCAGGGACACACTCCCCTTCCTCAGACCTCTTTTGTCTGAGGAAGGGGAGTGTCCCCCGAAATGTCATGCTTTAAAGAGGAAATTCACTTATTAAAAGACCAGTGAGTGCCTCCTTCTATTCTTATATTTGACTATTGGCACCCTGGCATCTGAAATTGAGGTGAGAGTGCTCTCTCTTGAACACTGTATGTATGTATGTATGTATGTATATATATATATATATATATATATATATATATATAAAAAACATTTTACCTAAAAGATTTCAGTTTGTTTTTCAATTGAGTTGTACAGTTTATAGGTCACATTTAAGGTGGAAAAAGTTCTGCAATGATTTATCTTTGTCTCATTTTTTTACATCACAGAAACCTGACATTTTAACAGGGGTGTGTAGACTTTTTATATCCACTATATATATATATATATATATATATATATATATATATATATATATATATATATATATATATAAAACATAATTTATGTAAGAACTTACCTGATAAATTAATTTCTTTCATATTGGCAAGAGTCCATAGTCTGGCATATTGGCAAGAGTCTTACATAAATTATGTTTTCTTTCATGTAATTGGCAAGAATCCATGAGCTAGTGATGTATGGGATGGTAATACCCAAGATTTGGAACTCCACAGAAGAGTCACTAGAGAGGGAGGGATACAATAATAACAGCCATTTTCCGCTGAAAAAAATTCTACAACCCAAAATATAAAAGTTTATTCTCATAAATGAAAAGAAAAAATGTAAACATAAGCAGAGGAATCAAACTGAAACAGCTGCCTGAAAATCTTTTCTACCAAAAACTGCTTCCGAAGGAAATACATCAAAGCGGTAGAATTTAGTAAATGTATGCAAAGAAGACCAAGTTGCTGCTTTGCAAATCTGATCAACTGAAGCTTCATTCTTAAAAGCCCACAAAGTGAAGACTGATCTAGTAAAATGAGCTGTAATTCTCTGAGGCGGGGCCTGACCCGACTCCACATAAGCCTGATGAATCAAAAGCTTTAGCAAAGATGCCAAGGAAATGGCAGAAGCCTTCTGAACTTTCCTAGAACCAGAAAAGATAACAAATAGATTAGAAGTCTTCCTGAAATCTTTAGTAGCTTCAACATAATATTTCAAGGCTCTTACAACATCCAACGAATGTAAGGATCTCTCCAAAGAATTCTTAGGATTAGGACACAAAGAGGGGACAACCAGTTCTCTATTAATGTTGTTAGAATTCACAACCTTAGGTAGAAATTTAAATGAAGTCTGCAAAACTGCCTTATCCTGATGGAAAATCAAAAAAGGACATTCACAAGAAAGAGCAGATAATTTGGAAACTCTTCTAGCAGAAGAGAGGGCCAAAAGGAACAACACTTTCCAAGAAAGTAGTTTAATGTCCAAAGAATGCATAGGCTCAAATGGAGGAGCCTGCAAAGCCTTCAAAACCAAATTAAGACTCCAAGGAGGAGAGATTGATTTAATGACAGGCTTGATATGGACCAAAGCCTGTACAAAACAGTGAATATCAGGAAGCTTAGCAATCTTTCTGTGAAATAAAACAGAAAGAACAGAGATTTGTCCCTTCAAAGAAATTGCAGACAAATCTTTATCCAAACTATCCTGAAGAAACTGTAAAATTCTAGGAATTCTAAAATAATGCCAGGAGAATTTATGAGAAGAACACCATGAAATATAAGTCTTCCAAACTCAATAATAAATCTTCCTAAAAACAGATTTACAAGCCTGTAACATCGTATTAATCAATGAGTAAGAGAAACCTCTATGACTAAGCACTAGGCATTCAATTTCCATACCTTCAAATTTAATGATTTGAGATCCTCATGGAAAAACGGACCTTGAGACAGAAGGTCTGGTCTTAAAGGAAGTGGCCAAGGTTGGCAACTGGACATCCAAACAAGATCCGCATATCAAAACCTGTGAGGCCATGCTGGAGCTACCAG
This sequence comes from Bombina bombina, assembly GCF_027579735.1. Classification (NCBI taxonomy): domain Eukaryota; kingdom Metazoa; phylum Chordata; class Amphibia; order Anura; family Bombinatoridae; genus Bombina; species Bombina bombina. The sequence continues at coordinate 76,694,786 of NC_069508.1, forward strand.
CAACACAAACAATTGTTCCATGATGATCTTGGAGATCACTTTTGGAAGAAGAACTAGAGGCGGGAATATATAAGCAGGTTGGTAACACCAAGGAACTGCTAATTCATCCACCGCCTGAGGATCCCTGGACCTGGACAGGTACCTGGGAAGTTTCTTGTTTAGATGGGAAGCCATCAGATCTATTTCTGGAAGACCCCACAACTGAACAATCTGAGAAAACACATCTGGATGGAGCGACCACACCCCCGGATGTAAAGTCTGATGGCTGAGATAATCCGCTTCCCAATTGTCTACACCAGGGATAAGAACCGCAGAAATTAGACAGGAGCTGGATTCCGAGATACTTCTTTCATAGTTTGGGGACTGTGAGTCCCACCCTGATGATTGACATATGCCACAGTTGTTGATATTGTCTGTCTGCAAGCAAATGAACGGTTCTCTCTTCAACAGAGGCCAAACCTGAAGAGCCCTGAAAATAGCACAGAGTTCTAAAATATTGATTGGTAACCTCACCTCTTGAGATTTCCAAACCCCTTGTGCTGTCAGAGACCCCCAAACAGCTCCCCAACCTGAAAGACTTGCATCTGTTGTGATCACAGTCCAGGTTGGACGAACAAAAGAGGCCCCTTGAACTATACGATGGTGATCTAACCACCAAGTCAGAGAGAGTCGAACATTGGGATTTAAGGATATTAATTTTGATATCTTTGTATAATGCCTGCACCATTGATTCAGCATACAAAGCTGGAGAGGTCTCATAGGAAAACGAGCAAAGGGGATCATGTCCGATGCTGCAGTCATGAGACCTAAAACTTCCATGCACATAGCTACTGAAGGGAATGATAGAGACTGAAGGTTCTGACAAGCTGAAACCAATTTTAATTGTCTCTTGTCTGTTAGAGACAGAGTCATGGACACTGAATCTATCTGGAAACCTAAAAAGGTGACCCTTGTCTGAGGAATCAAGGAACATTTTGGTAAATTGATCCTCCAAACATGTCTTTGAAGAAACAACACTAGTTGATTTGTGTGAGATTCTGCAGAATGTAAAGACTGAGCTAGTAACAAGATATCATCCAAATAAGGAAACACTGCAATACCCCGTTCTCTGATTATATAGAGTAGGGCACCGAGAACCTTTGAAAAGATTCTTGGAGCTGTCGCTAGGTCAAATATAAGAGCGACAAATTGGTAATGCTTGCCTAGAAAAGAGAATCTAAGAAACTGATAGTGGTCTGGATGAATCGAAATATGAAGATATGCATGCTGTAGGTCTATTGTAGACGTATAATGCCCTTGCTGAACAAAAGGCAGAATAGTCCTTATAGTCACCATTTTGAAAGTTGGCACTCTTACATAACGATTCAAAATTTTCAGATCCAGAACTGGCCTAAATGAATTTTCTTTCCTTGGGACAATGAATAGATTTGAATAAAACCCCAGACCCTGTTTCTGAAACGGAACTGATATGATTACCTCTGAAAGCTCCAGGTCTGAAACACACTTCAGAAAGGCCTGAGCCTTTAATGTATTTGCTGGGATGCGTGAGAGAAAAAATCTTCTCACAGGAGGTTTTACTCTGAATTCTATTCAGTACCCTTGAGAGACAATACTCTGAATTCAATGATTTTGGACAGAATCTTGAAATGTCTTGGAAGAATATTAATCTGCCCCCTACCAGCTGAGCTGGAATGAGGGCCGCACCTTCATGCAGACTTGGGGACTGGCTTTGGTTTCTTAAATGGTTTGGATTTACTCCAACTTGAAGAAGGTTTCCAATTGGAACCAGATTCTTTGGGTGAAGGATTTGGTTTCTGTTCCTTATTTTGTTGAAAGGAACAAAAACGGTTAGAAGCTTTAGATTTGCTCTTAGGTCTTTTATCCTGAGGCAAAAAAAACTCCCTTCCCCCAGTGACAGTTGAAATAATTGAATCCAACTGAAAACCAAATAAATTATTACCTTGGAAAGAAAGAGATAGTAATCTAGACTTAGGTACCATGTCAGCATTCCAATATTTGAGCCATAAAGCTCTTCTAGCTAAAATAGCTAAAGACATAGATTTAACATCAATTTTGATGATATAAAAAATGTCATCACAGATAAAATGATTAGCGTGTTGAAGCAAGCGAACAATGTTAGACAAATCAGGATCCATTTCCTGTTGCGCTAAACTTTCCAACCAAAAGGTTGATGCAGCTGCAACATCAGCCATAGAAATGGCAGGCCTGAGATAGCTAGAATATAAATAAGATTTCCTTAGATAAGATTCAAGTTTGCTATCTAAAGGGTCCTTAAAGGAAGTACTATATTCCATAAGAATAGTAGTATGTTTAGCAAGAGTAGAAATAGCCCCATCAACTTTGGGGATCTTTTCCCAAAACTCCAATCTAACTGCTGGCAAAGGATAAAAAAAAAATAAACCTTTAAGAAGGAATAAAAGAAGTACAAGGCCTATTCCATTCCTTAGAAATTATATCAGAAATAGCATCAGGACCTGGAAAAACCTCTGGAGTAACCACAGGAGGTTTACAAACAGAATTTAAATGTTTACTAGTTTTAATATCAAGAGGACTAGTTTCCTCAATATCCAATGTAATCAACACCTCTTTTAACATGGAATGAATATACTCCATTTTAAATAAATAAGTAGATTTGTCAGTGTCAATATCTCAGGAAGGATCTTCTGAATCAGATAGATCCTCATCAGAGGAGGATAATTCAGTATGTTGTCGGTCATTTGAAATTTGATCAACTTTATGAGAAGTTTTAAAAGACCTTTTACGTTTATTAGAAGGCGGAATAGCAGACAAAGCCTTCTGAATCGCATCAGCAATAAAATATTTTCTATTCATAGGTATATCATGTACATTAGATGTTGAAGGAACAACAGGCATTGTACTATTACTGATGGATACATTCTCTGCATGTAAAAGCTTATCATGACAACTATTACATGCCACAGCTGGAGATATAATCTCCACAAATTTACAACAGATACACTTAGCTTTGGTAGAACTGTTATCAGGCAGCAGGGTTCCAACAGTGGTTTCTGAGACAGGATCAGATTGAAACATCTTGTAAATGTAAGAGAAAAAAACAACATATAAAGCAACATTATCAATTTCCTTATATGGCAGTTTCAGGAATGGGAAAAAATGCAAACAATATAGCCCTCTGACATAGAAAAAGGCAAGAGGCATATAGGAATGGGGTTTTAAATAATGAAATTATTTGGCACCAAGTATGACGCACAATGCAAAATAACAAATTTTGGCGCTAACAACATCCGGAAATGACACATCATTGCAGACGCAACCTAGTGCAAGGAAACTAGGCGTCAACTAAGATGCCGGAAATGACCAATTTGCATCATCGAACGTACCTTTGCACCAAAAATATTCTCGCGCCAAAAATTATGCAATAAACATCGGCATTTTGCGACCTCGCAAGCCTAATTTGCCCGCGAAAATTTAAAGAAAAATCAGTCAATTTGAAAAAAGACTAAACCCCAGGTAAGAAAAATATTTTCATAAATATGTTTTATCCCAAATATGAAACTGAATAGTCTGCAAAAGGAAATATACATACACCTGACTCATGGCAAATAGAAGTACAATACATATATTTAGAACTTTATATTAATACATAAAGCGCCAAACCATAGCTGAGAGTGTCTTAAGTAATGAAAACATACTTACCGAAAGACACCCATCCACATATAGCAGATAACCAAATCAGTACTGAAACGGTTATCAGTAGAAGTAATGGAATATGAGAGTATATCGTCGATCTGAAAAGGGAGGTAGGAGATGAATCTCTATGACCGATAACAGAGAACCTATGAAAAAGATTTCCCGCGAGGAAAACCATAAAATTCAATAGGTGATACTCCCTTCACATCCCTTTGACATTCACTGTACTCTGAGAGGAATCAGGCTTCAAAATGCTGAGAAGCGCATATCAACGTAGAAAATCAAGCACAAACTTACTTCACCACCTCCATAGGAGGCACAGTTTTTGAGGTTTGGGAAACTTTGCCCCTCCTGGTAGGATTGTATATCCCATACGTCACTAGCTCATGGACTCTTGCCAATTACATGAAAGAAGAATATATATATATATTCATAATACGCACACATACCATTTAGTCATATTCCTTTTTAACGGTTACAACAAATGCTAACATTAGCATGCCACTTGTAATCTAGTCCTTTGTTTGGCTTCAAACAAAAACATTAACAGCTTAACACTTATTGAAATAAAATCGTGGAGTTTAAAAATTTCTGATAATATAAGAAATAGTAGAGATGTGGTGTAGTGCTGTTGGCAAAGTCATTAAAGAAGGAGATCATAAATGTGCAAAAGAAAACTTTAATTTCAATTGATTTTCAACATAACTTCAAAGTCAGCATTACCTCTGGGTTCTCTGTTGACAAGGTCATCTGAAGTTATTCAGAAGTATATAACATTATTACAACTATTACAAATTCTTTCCTTGTTGACTTAGCAGATATTTTAATATCTTTACCCTCCGAGACTGAGATTGCTAGCAGAATGCCATCATTTATTTCACCGCCCACAATACTGAATTTAAATAGACAAAAAGTAATAGTTATTTGTCTTCTATAGAGCTCTCTGTTTTTACATTTTAAAGAGACAGTCTAGTCAAAATTAAAACTTTCAAGATTTCAATAGGAAATGCAATTTTAAACAACTTTCCAATTTACTGTTAACATCAAATTTGCTTTGTTCTCTTGGTATTTTTGTGGAAAGCTAAACCTAGGTAGGCTCATACGCTTATTTCTAAGTCGTTGAACTGCCTCTTATGTCAATGCATTTTGACAGTTTTTGACAGTTAGACACTGCTAGTTCATGTGTGTCATATAGATAATATTGTGCTCACTACCATGGAGTTATTTAAAAGTCAGCACTAATTGGCTAAAATGCAAGTCTGTCAAAAGAACTGATATAAGGGGGCAGTCTGTATAGGCTTAAAAACTAGGTTATCACAAAGGCAAAATTGTTTTATAATAACAGTGTTGGTTATGCAAAAATTGGGAATGGGTAATAAAGGGTTTATCTATCTTTTTAAACAATAACTATTCTGGAGTAGACAGACCCTTTAAGTAGTGCACAGTGTGCTTCTGTAAAGAGATAGTGTAGTCAAAAGCAAGTTTCTATTTTAAATAAAGCATGTAATGTAGGTAAAGTTTGCAATATATATTTATTACATATTTTTCAGCTAACGCTCTTAAAAAATAAAAGTAAAAAACCTTGCAGTGCTTTCAATTCTTATGCATATGTACATAATGCCCACTGATTACATAACTTGGGTTTTCCCTAACTCCCTAATAGCCAGCTTAGAGCCAGGGAGTTACTGTTGCGCGCTAATGTTAGCAATATTGCTTATTGCGTCCCGCGCTGCCATTAGCGCACAACTTGTAATCTGGCCATAAGAGTTATCGTTAAAAGTACATTTTTAAACTATTAAACTATAATACTAGCACACTCATTAAATACAATTATTTATATATCCATGTATCATTAGAGTATAGTGCCTGAAAGTTTAAACATGTTAATTATACATTAAAGTAATATAAAATTATTAATTGCTCACATTTCCTGAATTGTTATTATTGTTCAAGCACAACAATCTACATTTAAACTTAAAGGGACATGAAACACAAATTTTTTTCTTTCATGATTTAGAAAGAGCATGCGATTTTAAACAACTTTCTGATTTATTTCTATGATCTAATTTGCTTCATTCTCTTGATATCCTTTGCTGAAAAGCATATCTAGATAGGCTTAGTAGCTGCTAATTGCTGGCTGCACATAGATACCTTGTGTGATTGGCTAACCCATGTCCAGTGCTATTTTTTTCAACAAAGGATATCTAAAGAATAAAGCAAATTAGATTATAGAAGTAAATTGGAATGTTGTTTAAAATTGTATTCTCTATCTGAATCATGAAAGAAAAATGTTGGGTTTAATTTCCCTTTAAAGGGACAGTAAAATCATAATTAGACATTCATGATTTAGACAGAGCATGCAATTTTAAACAACTTTCCATTTAATTTGCTTCATTCTCTTGTTATCAATTGATAAAAGCTTTATCTAGGAAAGCTCAGGAGCAGCAAATAACCTAGGTTCTAGCTGCTGATTGGTGGCTGCATATATATACTGATTGTCATTGTCTCACCCATGTGTTCAGTTAGAAACCAGCAGTGCATTGCTGCTGCTTCAACAAATGATACCAAGATAATGAAACAAATTTCATAATAGAAGTAAAATGGAAAATTGTTTAAAATTGTATGTTCTACGTAAATCATAAAATAATATGTTTTGGTTTCATGTCTATTTAAGTAGTCATTGGGCTATTGGATTAATTAACTGTAATGCATTACTTTAGTTTTCACCATCTTATTTCTGTAAATATTTCTGAACATCCTTGCAAAAACCTACTTGCAGATTTTGTGACAAGCCTGTTTCTTTTAGTTTTATTTGCTTCTGCTATAAACCCAGGAGCAGATGATGCAATATTTGCTAGCATGCCATTATTTACAGATTTAAAACTTGTTAAATGGATATCTATCACAAGTGTAATATGCCATAGTACAAAGTTTTATCACAAGTAGATCTACTGGATTGTAATGGTTGTTTACTTTGTTATGGCCTAAAACTGTGATGTAGTTTTTTGTGATAGTGACAGCTTCAGAGTCCTAGCAGTAGCCACTGCTTTTTAACCTGACACCCTTGTAATCCATTGAGGATGATTGACAAGCCCTTCTCTCAAGCTATTGGTTGCTAGAGAGCAGGGTGTGTGGCTGAATGAGTATTTGCTTGTGCAATTACAAAATGTTTGATACATTTGGGCCATTGCGTGAAATTTTAACTTCACAAACACAGATCTTGTAGAAAACCTTAGATAAAAATACCACATATTTTAGGTAATAGATTGCAGATAGATCTCATAAGTTGTAAAGAAGTAAATCGACAGTCACTTGTAATTAAATCTCCATTTTGAATAACTTACCCTACAGCAGCAATCATTGAATAAAACTTTTTAATCAAATTTTTGTGTAAATATTTCCACTATTTTAAAGGGACATAAAACCCAAAATGTATCTCTTTAACAAATAATAACATTGGAATGAAGCAAATTTGACATTAGAAGTAAATTGGAAAGTTTCTAAAAAAAATGTATGTTCTATCTGAATCATGAAAGAAAATTTTTGGATTTCATGTCTCTTAAAGGGACACTCGTCAAAATTAAACTTTCATTATATAGATAGCGCATGCGATTTTAAACAACTTTCCAATTTACTTCCATAAAAAAAAGTGCACAGTCTTTTTATATTTAAACTTTTTGAGTCACCAGCTACTACTGAGCATGTGCAAGAATTCACAAAATAAGCGTATATGCATTTGTGATTGGCTGATGGCTGTCACATGGTACGTGTATGTATTTGTGATTGGCTGATCGCTGTCACATGGTACAGTGGGAGTGGAAATAGACAAAACTTTTAAAATTGTCAGAAAAAAAATCTACTATTCCTTTGAAGTTCAGACTAAGTGCTATTGCATTGTCTTGTTATCTTGCATTTGTTGATTTTGCAAATCTACTGTGTTGACTGGTCCTTTAAAGATATTCTAAAATGTTTAAATAATTGTAAATTGTCTGATTTATCATGAAACCAACACTATATTTAAAGTTCAAGTTAGTTGGGTTTAAAACATATTTCCATTTTCTTTTCAATTTCGGATAATGAGCTTTAAATTATTTCCTACAGGTTAACCTTTGTTACTTATAAAGTCTTGAGGCAAATTTGAATCATCCTTAAATCTTTTGTAACCTGCTGCTTCATTATAAGAATCTGTCATGTAAAATCAAATCTTAGCCTTTATGAAAATGCAAAGTTTTGTCAAAGGTGTGAGATTGGCATTACAGATTATAGATTAAGGACAATGATAACCTGAAAATGTTAAATATTTCTCAACTGTGCACACTTCCTTGAGATTGTTCTGTAATTAACATACTTAAAAATGTCAAACTTCTTTTTTTTTTTCTTAAAAGAAGACATTTTGTCATTGACAAAAAGTCTTTGCTTTTTTTGTTCTGGTACAGGTTGTCATAACAGTTATTTAGCTCATGGGCAATGTGGGCACAAATAAATGTTTTAAAATGTAGTTTCTAAGATGATAAAAATGACTGTTGATGTTGATAGATATTTAATATAAACATCACCGAACTAGATCACACCCGGGTCAATAACTTTACTGTCTCTATCAGTAGTTATTGATGATCCTGTCACTAAAGTTATTGGCTCACCAGAAATCCAAATCTGCTTTATAAGAAGAAAATAAAAATATAAAATACAGCCTTACACACAGAGAATAAGAACATGTTACTGCCTTTATGCACTACGAGAACTTTAAAATGCAGGTTCACAATGTCAATGCAGCTACAGTTTATTATATTATCTTATGTCAATTCAACCCTTCTCATCTTAAAGGGACACTGAACCCAAATATTTTCTTTCATGATTCAGATAGAGCATGACATTTTAATCAACTTTCTAATTTACTCCTATTATCAAAATTTCTTTGTTCTTTTGCTATCTTTATTTTAAAAGCAGGAATGTAAATCTTAGCAACCAGTCCATTTTAGGTTCAGCACCATGGATAGCGCTTGCTTATTTTAGGCTTACATTTACTCACCAATAAGCAAGCATAACCCAGGTTCTCAACCAAAAATGGTCCGTCTCCTATGCATCACATTCCTGCTTTTTAAATAAAAATAGCAAGAAAACGAAGAAAAAGTTATAATAGGAGTAAATTAGAAAGCTACTTAAAATTGCATGCCCTATCTGAATCATGAAAGAAAAAAAAATAGGTTTAGTGTCCCTTTAAAGGGACATGCAACCCAATTGTTTTTTTTCATTACTCAGATACAGAATACAATTTTAAAAATAAGTTTCCAATTTAATTCTATTGTCAAATATGCTTTGTTATTATGCTATTCTTTGTTGAAGAGATATCTAGATAGGTAGCGTTCACATGCCTGAAACGCCATATGACAGAAAATAGTGCTCTTGCTAATGTAAAACATTATATTGCTGCAGACACGTGCACACTCTTGAGCTTATGTCTCTGCTTTTCAACAAAGGGTAACAAGAAAACAAAGAAAATTTGATAATAAAAGTATATTGGAAAGTTGTTTAAAATTGTATGCTATATCTGAATCATGAAAGGAAACGTTTGGGTGTTATGTCCCTTTAAAAGGAAAATTAAATGTATAATTTATTTCCCAATAAAGGCCTAGATTACAAATGGAGCATAAAATTATTAGTGCTATTGAGTACTAACTGCGTTCAAGTTAAATCAATAAAGCTACTAGTCTTCTGCTTTTATAACAAATTTAAAGTAAAAAGCTAGCACAAAATCAAAATACTCAGAAGGGCTAAGATCTGGAGATCAGATAGCGCAACCTTGTTAACTCCCTTTATCCTTAGACTTCTATGGAACGCTATACAAAAGCCTCTTCTGGCTTTCATTCGCGCACTAACTCAAAGGTGCAGTAGGATAACTGCGCTAAAGCAAAAAATGCATCAATAAATACTTCAAAAACTTCTATGTTATTCACTTAGAAGATTTTTTTTTAGTTTAAATGTATCTGTTTATCATCAATATTTATCTATATTTATATATATATATATATATATATATATATATATATATATATATATATAATTCTACAAAGGGTTTTTTTTGGTTAAGCACACCACAAAAAGACTATTTGCAACCTAGCACACACATTGTGGAAGTGCTACCAAGGTGACCAAACAATGGTTAGTTGATAAAAAGAACAAAAAAGTGTAGGTGCACATTCAACCACTAGAGTCCACATGATTATGGCATATTTAAATATATACTTCAGTTTGCTAAATATACTTGCACTGTTCAAAATAAGATTGGGGATAGATATCTCACACAATAATATCGACATATATTTGAATTGCAAAGAATATTATCAGAAAAATATGCTTTTAAATAAAAATGGGATCTTAGTCACACAATATGATCATATTCTGCTAAGCCAGTCTACCACTTACAAGGTGTCCCAAAATCAGACTGGTCCTATGCTAATCAGTATCCACACTGCAGCAAATTATGTCTATGCAGAGAGAGATAGAGAGAGAGAGAGAGAGAGAGAGACATATATATATATATATATATATATATAGAGAGAGAGAGAGAGAGAGAGAGAGAGAGAAATAGATAGAGAGATATTTATCAGTAGTAGGGCCAGTAGGCAAGGCCCCATACAGATCTGTGTGGCATCCTCCTCAGTGAAGTGAAAAGTGGTAGCCCCAGCAATAGCCTCATCAGAGGGATGCACAAGTTCCTGATCTATGGTCCTAGTTGCCTTAAACACAGAGCTACCATCCAAAAAGGAGAATCTTTCTTCACTCTATTTCCACCTGAAGCTAATTTGGAAATCAGGCAGATGACCAATGTCGAAAGAAGTAGCCCTTTATATAGAGCAGATTTTGACATGTTAGTATACGTCTTGTTAAAGCCCCATAGTGGCGAAACGCGTTGACCAGGACCATACCTAACTTTGCTCTGTGCTACTGTTTCACCTGCACAAACAGTCTGCAAGTACAGAGAAAAAATGACAGCTGTATGAGAACAGGATTTCTATACACAACAAACTTTGTGTCCAGCTTTCTTCAAGTATCGCTCATATCACACCACTACCAGTGGTATTTACCATTGATCCGAAAGATCCAAGTTTACTAGTGCAATTTGTTATTAACAAGATTGCCACAAAGTGTTGCTTTGCTACAATTCACTGTGGACCAGACAGTTTGTCACATGACCGCATCAACCTGAAAAGTAGGAATACCGCTTTACTGCAGCAATCTCAGAGTGATACAGACCAGTCTGAGATATATATACAAACCTTTAGGACTGCACCGATCTGAGTGGTATACAGACCATGATTTCCTGCCTGTAAGCAGTGAGTAAAAGCCATCCCAGAATTGAGGTATTTGTATATTATCTCTTTCCCATCGTTTGAAGAAAAACACTACGCCATTCATAGAATTTATTGCGTCAATAAGGTACCTTATTAACCAAAGAATTCCACTCAAAATTGCAATGTTATAAATCTAAAACAGACATTGAGTATTAGGACTTGTATAAACATCACCACTCTCCATTTATGGCACTTTGAGATGATAGTCTTTTTCCATCACATTTGGCCACTACCTCTAGTAGTAGTTATTTTAGTGTATTCTATGTATATGCATTGCATTTAAAGGGAGAGGTCCCTTATGTTTTTGTATTTTTATTTTCATTTTCATTTTTTATTTTTCATGCTTCAGTAAAACGTACTTTTTATTTAAATATTGCATTATTGTTTTTTTGTATATTTCTATATATTTGCGTATTAACTTATGACATTTAACACTTAATATCTCCATTTTATATTTTCTTATACATTTTAAATACACCTATAATTAAAATACACCTATATTTCTTTATGTTTACATTGGATATATATAAACACAGGACATGTAATTTTAATATGCACTAATTTAGCACTAATTGCCTGAAATGCAAGTCTGTCAAAAGATCTGAGGTAAGGAGGCTTCCAGCAGAAGCTTAGATACAAGGTAATTACAGAGGTAAAAAGTATATTTCTATAACAGTGTTGGTTATGGAAAACTGGGGAATGGTAAATAAAGGAATTATCTATCTTTTTAAACGATAACATTTCTGGTGTTTACTATCCCTTTAATTTGCCTACGGAATAATTCTGTTCTTGAGCGCATTTAATAACAGGGATAGCACTCTAGATTCAGTATATTTGATACTTGTCCCAATAGTCTGCCGATTTGTTAGGATGGTTGCTATGGCAACCTATGTGTATACAATAAGATTGCATCGCCTTTTTTAGGAGACCTCTATGTGGGTTTCTCTGAGTTTTTAACAGTTAAGCCTACAGGCTAGACAATTATGTTTATGTATATTATCCATCTGTTCCTGATCCATTGTTATTCATGAGAATTTTTAACTGTTTTTTAATATTTTCTATATTTGTTCACAGAGCTGTAATCCTGCGTTGATGATGATGATGTCACCAGTGGGTGGCGCCCCTACCCGGGAGATCATGGGAGATTTTTGGTTTTCAATATTTAAATGGTGGCTGATATTTGGGGTAAGTAACTATCGGCTAGATTACGAGTTGTGCGTTAAGAGGTCCTAATGCTGCTTTTTTTCGCCCGCTGGTATTACGAGTCTTGAAGGTTTAGGGTCACCGCACACTTCTTTGGCCTCACAGCAAAACGACTTACGTAAACTTTGTAAAGTATTTTTTCTATGGGACTTCCATAGCGCTGATATTACAAGTCTGTCCTGGGAGGCCAAAAAGTGAGTGGTATACCCTACCCTGTCAAGAGTTCGAACGCATTTAAAAGTAAGTAGTTAAGAGTTTTATGGTACAACGCTGTAACATAGAACTCATAACTAAAGTGCAAAAAAGTACACTAACACCCATAAACTACCTATTAACCCCTAAACCGAGGCCCTCCCGCATCACAAACACTATAATAAAAAATTTAACCCCTAATCTGCCGCTCCGGACACCGCCGCCACATACATTATATTTATGAACCCCTAATCTGCTGCCCCCAACATCGCTGACACCTACAAACTATTTATTAACCCCTAATCTGCCGCCCCCAATGTTGCCGCAACCTACCTACATTTATTAACCCCTAATCTGCTGCCCCCAACGTCGCCGCCACTATATTAAAGTTATTAATGCCTAAACCTAAGTCTAACCCTATGTAATGTCCCCTTTAATTCAGCCCCACCTTCTTTTGCTTTATAAGTGCACTTCCTGCTATCCTCTTTGCTTGATTATTTTGTTTGGCACAGGTTAAAGGATACACTCCTCCACTCCAGCTGACAGATATTGAGCCTCAAGCCTTTTTTACTTATTAGGCTACTTGTTGCCTTCATCGCTATCCTGAACAAAGTACCTGACTCTTTTGTTACACATTTTGTTGTTCAGCTCCTCTCCGTTCTCAGCTACAGAACACTTCCTGTTCCCAGCGGATTGACTTTGTACAGCCGGATCTACACGCTGTTCAACGCTCACACCTTCCAGTAGCTTTCACGGACACTGCTACTGCTCCCTTCTCATCGTGTTAACATACACCAACCACCGGATTCATTCTGCTACAGCTGCTAGTACTTGCAAGTATATCTCAATCTGTATTGAACTGCTAATTGTTATTTGTCTGCCATTCCTTGCTTGCAATACTTTGCTTATCTATTGGATAACCTGTTTTCTATAATTTGCTGCTTAAATCTCCAGTCTGCATTCTATCCATATCTTATGCTTTGCAACAATCAAAGTACTAAGAACATATCAGCCGTATATTTTTGCATAGTGTCATTTATACTTATATCAGCAGTTATCCTAACCTCTACCTGTTGTATTACTTTGCAAACACTCAGTTTTACTCTTACACCGCTGCTGGGAATCATCCATTACTATTAAAGTGCTGTATTAATACTGACACTGCAGGCTAAGCCTTTCCTGTGGTTGTTCCGCTATTACAGCTACACAACATTTAAATATTGTAGTTATAACACCCTAACACCCCCTAACTTAAATATAATTACAATAAATCTAAATAAAAATTAATATCATTAACTAAATTATTCCTATTTAAAACTAAATACTTACCTATAAAATACATCCTAAGCTAGCTACAATATAACTAATAGTTACATTGTAGCTATCTTAGGGTTTATTTTTATTTTACAGGCAAGTTTGTATTTATTTTAACTAGGTAGAATAGTTATTAAATAGTTATTAACTATTTAATAACTACCTAGCTAAAATAAAGACAAATTTACCTGTAAAATAAAACCTATCCTAAGTTACACTAACACCTAACACTACACTATAATTAAATAAATTAACTAAATTAAATACAATTACCTAAATTAAATTAAATTAGCTAAAGTACAAAAAACACAAAACACTAAATTACAGAAAATAATAAACAAATTACAGATATTTAAACTAATTACACCTAATCTAATAACCCTATTAAAACGAAAAAAGCCCCCCCAAAATAAAAAAAATACCCTAGCCTAAACTAAACTACCAATAGCCCTCAAAAGGGCCTTTTGTGGGGCATTGCCCCAAAGTAATTAGCTGTTTTACCTGTAAAAAAAAATACAAACAACCCCCCAACAGTAAAACCCACCACTCACACAACCAACCCCCCAAATAAAATACTATCTAAAAAAACCCTAACCTAAAAATAAAACCCACCCAATACACCCTTAAAAAAACCTAACACTAACCCCCTGAAGATCGACATACCGGGAGAAGTCTTCATCCAAGCCGGCCGAAGTCCTCAATGAAGCCGGGAGAAGTCTTCATCCAAGTCAGGCGAAGTGGTCCTCCAGACGGGCAGAAGTCTTCATCCAGATGGCATCTTCTATCTTCATCCATCCAGCATGGAGCGGGTCCATCTTCAAGACATCCGACGCGGAGCATCCTCTTCATCCGACGACTAAAGCTGAATGAAGGTACCTTTAAGTGACGTCATCCAAGATGGTGTCCCTTAGATTCCGATTGGCTGATAAAATTCTATCAGCCAATCGGAATTAAGGTAGAAAAAATCCTATTGGCTGATGCAATCAGCCAATAGGATTGAAATTCAATCCTATTGGCTGATCCAATCAGCCAATAGTATTTTGCTCGCATTCTATTGGCTGTTCCAATCAAAGGCCCTTTTAAGGGCTATTGGTAGTTTAGTTTAGGCTAGGGTTTTTTATTTGGGTGGGGCTTTTTTTATTTTAATAGGGCTATTAAATTAGGTGTAATTAGTTTAAATATCTGTAATTTGTTTATTATTTTCTGTAATTTAGTGTTTGTTTTTTTGTACTTTAGCTAATTTAATTTAATTTAGTTAATTGTATTTAATTATAGTGTAGTGTTAGGTGTTAGTGTAACTTAGGTTAGGCTTTATTTTACAGATAAATTTGTCTTTATTTTAGCTAGGTATTTATTAAATATTTAATAACTATTTAATAACTATTCTACCTAGTTAAAATAAATACAAACTTGCCTGTAAAATAAAAATAAACCCTAAGATAGCTACAATGTAACTATTAGTTATATTGTAGCTAGCTTAGGGTTTATTTTATAGGTAATTATTTAGTTTTAAATAGGAATTATTTAGTTAATTATAGTAATTTTTATTTAGATTTATTGTAATTATATTTAAGTTAGGGGGTGTTAGGGCTAGACTTAGGTTTAGGGGTTAAAAACTTTAATATAGTGGCGGCGACGTTGGGGACAGCAGATTAGGGGTTAATAAATGTAGGTAGGTTGTGGCGACGTTGGGGGCAGTCGATTAGGAGTTAATAAATAGTATGTAGGTGTCGGCAATGTTGGGGGCAGCAAATTAGGGGTTAATACATAAAATGTAGGTGGCGGCAGTGTCCGGAGCGGCAGATTAGGGGTTAATAATTATAATGTATGTGTTGGCGATGTCGGGGCAGCAGATTAGGGGTTAATAAGTGTAAGATTAGGGGTGTTTAGACTCGGGGTTCATGTTAAGGTGTTAGATGTAGATATAACTTTAGTTTCCCCATAGGAATCATTGGGGCTGTGTTACTGAGTTTTTCGCTGCTTTTTGGCAGGTGTTAGACTTTTTCTCAGTTGGCTCTCCCTGTTGATTCCTTTGGGGAAATCGTGCACGGGCACGTACGACCAGTTCACCGCTGACTTAAGCAGCGCTGGTATTGGAGTGCGGTAATGAGCAAAATTTTGCTGAACGCTCACTTTTTGTCTTTTAACGACGGGTTTCTGAAAACCCATAATACCAGCGCTGCATGTAAGTGAGCGGTGAGACAAAACTGCTCATTAGCACCGCATAGCCTCTAACGCAAAACTCGTAATCTGTGCCTATGTTTGCTTTGATGTATGTCTGAGGATGGGTTAAACCCCCGAAAACGTTCACACTTGCACATTAAACTTGCAAAAAGACCCAGTGAGTGCACTCTCTTTTTTATCTGTTTTGCTCTCTTTTTGTTGCACCATGGGCTCCAATGGTCATCTGGAGTGCTGGCCTGTATAAAACCTGTTTAGCTTTGGTTACCAACATACTGGACAATATCTTATTTCTTTTTAACCACTAGTGCACTACACTGACATTACAGTCCTGCCTGTCTATACAGCTGGGACCATGGATCAGGAACTTGTGCCTCAGTCTGAGGAGGCTATTGCTGGGGCTACCACTTTTCATTTCACAGAGAAAGATGCCATACAGATTTTGTTTGGGGCCTTGCCTACTGGCCCTACTACTGATAAACATATATACTATATACACGCACACTGTATATATACACACCCATCTTGTGAAACTAAAGCAAAGGGAAAAAGATCTGGTTCTCCATGGCACATACCTGTATGAATGCCACCGCAAGGGTTTTTTAACCAGGGGCTTTCAAATCTGAAATGTACCCCACTGGACAGGGCAAACCCTGCTTTTTGTGACAGGTGGTGCCATAATTAAAAAAAGTGCTCTATGGACCTTATCCGTCTGATCATACAGGAGGTGACAAGGCTGCTTGCACAAACCAGAACCAAAATCATGCAATATGAACAGTTGCATTGGACTAAATAACAGCTTGACACTTCGACTGAATGGCTTAACAAACTCAAAGAGGACTTATCTTAATATGACTCTGAGCTAATTGACTTCAAAAATAATAAAATGGAAACCGTGATTAGTGACTATAGAGACAAAAGGGTGTACAGATGGCTCCAAACAAGAAAGGTTAGACAGAGAGACTTCCAAGCTTGTCCCAGATGCCCACGATATTATAAACCTCGTGACCTGACAACTTTTGGCAGCTCAGGCTCAGAGGGTGAGATGATGTCCTCCATGGCCACTCCTACCGCGGATACAATGACTGGTGTCATTACAAGGTCAAAAAATGGGGGAAGCAGAGGGCCCATACAAGGCAGGAGGGTAGATACAGAATACTTCCAAGACAATGGAGATACTAGGGGTAGTTAATATTGTGGTCAGTCTGAGTGACCACATACTAACCCCTGTGGAACACTGGGTATTAAACAGGGAACTCTCATTTATACCCACCTGCAACTCTGAAAGCTTTGACCTATTTGTGGATAATAAATGGTTCCAGCACCAATTGCGGCTGAAAGAGAAATTTTCTGATCCAACATGGTGAAATAGAAAAATTCAAAAAGAAATCTTCATATGATCCTATGTCTAACAATGCGAGTATACGAACATTCTCTCGCCTAGTGCACTCCGAGATGGAGCAATCAATTACAACTCATAAAAAACACCTTTAATAATATAAATAAAGAGGAAAGAGCAGCTTTGAAACAACTGACCGATGACAACACGATAATAATTAGGGAGGCGGACAAGGGTATTGCTGAATTACAGTGATTACAGGACAGAGATCCTATCACAGTTGGGGGATGAACAGACCTATCAGAAACTAGTGTCTTATCCTATGAATAAGTATAAAAGTCAAATAGACACCTTCCTAATGGAACAATTCACCATAGGCATCTTAAATAAATCTACACTGGATTATCTAACTGTAACATATCCCCAAGTTCCAATACTCTACACATTGCCTAAAATACACAAAAGCCTGACCAATCCACCTGGTAGGCCTATTGTGTCAGCAATAGGTTCTCTACAACAGCCTATTGCCAATTTTTTTTACCTGTTTCTTCAACCCCTGGTGAGGCAAATGGACAGCTTCCTACGGGATTCCTCCATGCTCCTGGAGATGATCTCCAAAATCGAATGCAAGGAAGGGGACTTAGTGGTGACACTAGAATTTACCAGTTTATATACTGTTATACCACACTTGGAGGGGATAGCAGCAACCTCACGCCACCTTCTAAAGTATCCATATGTGGGTCCACCAGTGGATGTACTTATCTACCTCCTGGAATTCAGTCTGAAAACAAACTAATTTAAATTTGAAAATCAATTTTATCTCCAAATACAGGGCACGGCGATGGGGTTGAATGTGGCCCCATCATATGCCAACCTTTATATTGTCATGTTTGAAACATTGAGCACTACCTTATTCAAGAACCAACAGATCAAGTTCTATAAATGATACATCGATGACCTGTTGCTAATATGGAATGGAACAGAACAGGAATTGATCCAGTGGTGCAACCAGCTGAACATGGCAAACCCTGCATTGGCTTTTAAAATGTAATTTGACAACAAGAGGATTGAGTTTCTGGATGTATGTCTGTACAAAGAAGAAGGAATAATACACTCTACCCTGTACAGAAAAGAAACAGATCAAAACGCTATTACATTACACATCCTGTGCTCAAGAACGCATTGCAAAAAACGCAACTTCAAAGGGTGATCCGTAACAGTATAAATGATTGCAATTAGAGAAAACCAGCTGGTCAAAGTGAAAGACAGATTTCTACAGAGGGGGTATCCACCAAAGTTGCTTCAGGCACAGACCCAGACAGTTCTTCCAGAAGGGTCTCAGACAAAACACAGAGATGAAACTGAAAAAAGATTGACCTTTGTCACAACCTAAACAGGTGACAAAAGAACCACCAGCAAACATCTGCAAGAAAATTGGCACATACTAACTACAGAGAAATCTTTGCCTTTCCAACACATGCCACCACCCATGGTTGGATTAAAGCGGTCTAGATCCCTTCGGGACATTTTGGTCAATACTGACCGACAAAGAAGTTATAACAAGAGCTCCTGGTTAAATATGGAGAAGCGAGGAGTCTTTTGCTGCATAGGTTGCACAACATGTAGCGGCCTTATAACTGGACAACACTTCACTCACCCCCACAAGTGACACAAGTTTTCCCACAAACATTGGATGACTTGCACTACCACCCACATTGTGTATATTTTACATTGCATTTGTGGATTATTTTATGTGGGTAAAAATTCAGATGATCTATGAACTTGTATGGCCAATCACAGGTCAGCCACCCGGATGATGCTGAAAAAGGGATACTCTGACCAACCTGTGGCACACCACTTTGTGGAACTAAACCATATGGTCAATGATCTGAAGTATACGATTATTGACCATGTCCCCCCACCAACCAGGGGTGGTGATAGGAACAAAATGATGCTGCAAAGAAAAGCATGCTGGGCATACATTTTAGACACCCTAGTTCAAAATGGACTTAATACCCAGTTGGATTGGCAAGTGTGTCTGTAAAATTACTGTCTCTCTCATAGATGATAAACTGATGTGTATATATATATATATATATATATATATTTTTTTTTTTTTTTTTAAGACAACCAACTAATTGCACCACTCATATATCTGTGACCAGTCCAATTTAAATTCCCTGATTCTTTAGTATTTTCCAGGAAAGATAGTGCTCGGGGGGAAAAAGGAGTATGAATCATGTATAAAAAAGGGAATGTTAGGCCATTGGCCCACATTTGTCTCCCCTTATCCGGCACCAGAGCATGAGGTCTAAAATATCCTAATCGTTTTCCAGTGATAGAGGAAAACCCAAAATATGGTTCCCTAGACTTCCTAAACAACTAAACACTTGTATATATTAACTCAATATTAGAAATAAGATAAATACATATATATACTAAGCAGATACTTTATTTCTACAGGAGAAAACACAGATATATCATACAAAGTATGCAATGTGGGCCCACTTAAACTTATCGGTATACCGAAAAAAATCCCTGCAAATTGGGAGAAAAAAGAGGGTTTAAAGTTCCGTAAGGGATTCGGATATTAAAGTCCCATACTGTGTGGCTACTGATTTACTCCACATTAACTTTGTTGTAATCTTCAGTGGGAGATTATGGCAAGGTTTGTATAAAACACTCACGGGTATTATGCTTACGGGTATTGTTATTCCAACAGTCACAGCTTTAAATTATATCGTAGGTATATGTAAATTCTAAGTTTTCATTTATCTTGCATGCAGACTACGCCTCTCCAGGTAGGCTTATAGTATTCCTCCCTGCTTATTTATTTCAAGCAAGTAGAGACCACAGCTTTTATTACTGTGCTTACCTTGATTGTAGATCCTCAGTGGCTTTGCTTTCGTTCCTACTTACAATACTGCTGTAGTCAGTCAGCTCCGTTCCATCACGCTCATCCGTGAGTGCACCTGCTACTCAACCACTCTTGTGCTTTTCTTTCTCCGGTTAGCAAACAGCATGGAGGGTACAGCTGTTACCCTCACAGAAAATTATTGCTTCTAGCTTGCGACGCGCGTTTCACCCTCATTGGTATGTTAAAGAACAGGGCTTCATCCGGCGTGTTTCTCATTCGTCAGTTACCTGACTTTTAAGCCGTATAGTTACTCCGTCCATACAGGTGAAATGAAAACGACACCTTAGTATATGTCCGTTCAAATCTTCTATTTCTTTTAGGAGTTATTTAAGTTAAAGAATACAGTTTTGCATAAGAAATTTTGTACAATCTTACAATTATGTGCAATTTTAGGAGTTAACAATTAATAATAATTCTACTTTTGTCAACATACCATAAAAATTTCAAGATACTTTTAAGTCACATATGATATTGCAAAATTATAAAGAATACACTTAATACCCATTCTAATTTGAACTTGCACACAATTCTTATTGCTTTGAATAATTTTAACAGACTTAAATTTTAATAATTCTAAGATAGTAATGGTTTGGGAATAATTTTGACAGATTCCTTATTTCTCTCACACTCTCTATAGGAATGGAGCGTAGTTAATTTCTTCGTTTAACACATATGGTTTTAAAGATTTAAGATCAAATATCCACCTACACTCCTTTTGTAGGAGTAAATTATCAAGGTTAACCCCTCTAATGGACAGGTCCACCTTTTCTAGACCCAAAAACTTTAATTTATGTTCATTACTTTCATGAAATTTTTTGAAATGTCTAGCTACGCTACTCATTTTAATTTAATTTGATATGTCTCTTTTATGCGTTCGTTGAGCTCCCTATTGGTTTTTCCAACGTAACACATCAGGCAATTACAAAAGACTAAATAAATAATACCTTCACTTCAACAGTTAATTTTCCCTTTTATTTTAAAAGTCGCCATATTTATCAATGAAAAATCTGCCTTCTTGCATGTTTGTACATACTGAGCACCTCTTACATCTGATGTTGCCCTCTCTCTCATGGTATTGTTGTAACCATGATCTTTTAACATCTTTTGTGTAATGGCTATGTACCAATATATCTTTAAGATTGGGGGCCCTTCGAGCTGTCATGAGAGGTCTATCTCCCTCAAAATGAATAATGTCTTTGTCAATTGTTAGAACTGGCCAATGCTTTTGTAGAATTGCCCTTACATTTTGCCATTTATTGTTATATGTGGAGATGAATCTAATCATGTCAGTTTTATCATCCTCTTTAATTTTGTATAATAATTCATCCCTATTCTTTTTAACGGCTACTGTGTATGCTTGTTTCAGGCAATTTTGAGGATAACCTCTTAATCTAAATCTATCTTTGAGCTGTTTTGCTTCTAATTTAAAAGTTTCAAATTCTGTACAATTTCTTCTATGACGTAAGTATTGACCTTTAGGGATATTCGTAATAAGGGATCTTGGGTGATGGCTGTCTGCAATTAGTAGATTATTTCCTGCTGTTTCTTTTCTATAAGTTTCTGTAACAATTTTCTCCCCTTGGGCTGTAATTATTAAATCCAGAAACGTAATTCTGGTTTTACTATATTCAAATGTGAATTTCAAATTGAACTCATTTTGGTTTAAGTCTCTCATAAATTCAACTAAGGATTCCGTTGTGCTTGACCAGAATAATAGTATTTCGTCTATGAAGCGAAGCCAGAGCTTTATGTTTGATCCCTGGCTTCCTCCATAGACTATATCCTTCTCCCATTTTCCTAAGTATAAACAAGCATAGGTTGGGGCACAGCAAGTCCCCATTGCTGTACCCCTCACCTGCTTATAGAATTTGCCATCAAATGTAAAATAATTGTGCTCTAGCACAAATCTGAGTAGTTTGCTTACAAACGCTGTGTGTTTTGAGAAGAGTTGACCTCTCTGTTTAAGAAAATATTCACTAGCAGCAATAACCTCTTTGTGGGGTATTGAGGAGTATAAAGATTCAACATCTATGGCTACTAGAAGCCATCCCCTCTCAAAAAACATGCCATTAATAATTTTTTAAATAATTTTGAATACTACAAGCCTACCTGGAGAGG
Organism: Bombina bombina; assembly: GCF_027579735.1. Classification (NCBI taxonomy): domain Eukaryota; kingdom Metazoa; phylum Chordata; class Amphibia; order Anura; family Bombinatoridae; genus Bombina; species Bombina bombina. Next base: position 76,717,095 of record NC_069508.1, read on the forward strand.
CGTAGTCTGCATGCAAGATAAATGAAAACTCAGAATTTGCATATACCTACGATATAATTTAAAGCTGTGACTGTTGGAATAACAATACCCGTAAGCATAATACCCGTGAGTGTTTTATACAAACCTTGCCATAATCTCCCACTGAAGATTACAACAAAGTTAATGTGGAGTAAATCAGTAGCCACACAGTATGGGACTTTAATATCCAAATCCCTTACGGAACTTTAAACCCTCTTTTTTCTACCAATTTGCTGTGATTTTTTTCGGTACACCGATAAGTTTAAGTGGGCCCACATTGAATACTTTGTATGATATATCTGTGTTTTCTCCTGTAGAAATAAAGTAACTGCTTAGTATATATATGTATTTATCTTATTTCTAATATTGAGTTAATATATACAAGTGTTTAGTTGTTTAGGAAGTCTAAGGAACCATATTTTGGGTTTTCCTCTATCACTGGAAAAACGATTAGGATATTTTAGACCTCATGCTCTGGTGCCGGATAAGGGGAGACAAATGTGGGCCAATGGCCTAACATTCCCTTTTTTATACATGATATATATTTTGTTTATCCTTGGCAGTGACTTACATCCCGAGTGTCCCTAATGTCTACACTCATATTTAATATTTACTGTTAAAACTGTTAAAAAGTTTTTCTGCTATTTGGATAAATACTAGGGCACTAATTATGAGTTTTTGGTCCTTTCCATAGCTAGCGCCCATACATAGGCAAAACAATATATATTATATCTTTTGTAATATATTAGCTTTGGTTCCGTTTGCAACACACTCTCTGCTAGTACTGCCTAGGGTGCAGGAGCATATGGAACATAGTAATACATCCTCCATAATGAATTGCCTCAGTACAGCAATTACATAGAGACACAGCAGTTTACATAGAGATGCCTGCATATATTGAGATAAAATTCTCACAAGAGAATGCCTATGAAATAATTCTGTTCATAAGCGCATTTAATAAGAGGGATAGCACTCTAGATTCAGTATATTTGATACTTGTCCCAATAGCCTGCTTACTCTTTATTTAGCCTGCCGATTTGTTAGGATGGTTGCTATGGCAACCTATGTGTATACAATAAGATTGCATCGCCTTCTTTAGGAGACCTCTATGTGGGTTTCTCTGAGCTCTTAACAGTTAAGCGTATGGGCTAGACAATTTTGTTTATGTATAGTATCCATTGTTATATATATATATACACAAACACACACACAAACATATATATATATATATATACATATACATACAGACAATATAAACACACACACACACATATATATATATATATATATATATATACATATACATACAGACAATATAAACACACACACACACATATATATATATATATATATATATATATTCTTCAACAAACTACAAGAGGAGAACAAGGACCATCAAAAATTTCTTAAGGCCCTGTATAGATAGGGAATCAAGCACTCTTTTTTTATCAAAAATAGCTCAAAAGTGTAGCTAAATTAAACAAATGGAATGAATCTCTGACCAGTACAATCACTGAGAACAAAAAATAATTTATTAATAGTACAGAAAGAAGTAAATCCTAACTGTCTAAACATAGCAATAGGCCAGTTGTGTGCTGGCATCGGGTATATGTTAGCAACACAAATTAAAGTATGTTGAACAAACAATATAGTACATGTGGCCAATTAAAACCCTGAAGATGTGCACATCATAATCATAATATTGGCAAAAATACAATCCAAAGACACCTAGTACACTGCTACAACCAAGCTGTACACGGTACCCAAGTCAATACAAGGGATAATTACCGGACAGGTAAATTTTTAGGGATTTAAGTAGTGATAGGTGCTTTGTAAAGATTTCAGGAACAACAATAATGGCAGTATAGCAACAATTACAAAGAATTACATACAAGTATGAAGAATAGCTATTGCAATGGTTATTAGCAATAAGATAGATAGTGAGTTACATGCAAGTATGAAGAATAACTATTGCAATGGTTATTAGCAATAAGATAGATAGTGGAACATAGTAATACATCCTCCATAATGAATTGCCTCAGTACAGCAGTTACATAGAGACACAGCCGTTTACATAGAGATGCCTGCATATATTGAGATAAAATTCTCACAAGAGTGTATTGCTGAAGAAAACAACCAAATCACACCAGGATGATTTTCCACATATAGCGGTATTGTCTTCAGCCAGACTTTAGCAGAATGGGATAAGTGCTGCCAAAGCTGCATGCTTGTTAGTAAAGCATAGTACTTCTTATTGCTGAAGATATTGTGTGAAAGCAGCAAACAAGCCAAATGAGCAGTGGGAGTCAGTCCAGGCTAACCCCCCATATTGCAAGTGAAAGCAGCTATATTCCTATGTTAAACCATAAGCATGCACTTATCTGATTCTGGAGGTGTCCACAATTGAGGTCCGCTGTTTTTTTACCGGTTGCCTCCTGAAATACTGCCTTGTAATTGAGTCCCATGAAACAGTTTGCTGAGCCAGTTGAATGCTGCACGCTGAGACTGTAGCATGGTAGGACTGTGTGCTTACTTCCTGGTTGGTCACATGTGCGTCCGTGATCCAATGCCTACGATCCTGATCGTTTCACCCACAATGCCAAATGATAGACGGGGCTTCCTCAGGGCGGATGGATCTTAGCCCTGCTGGGAGGGAATATATCCACAAAGACTCCTCCCAGTTTTAACCAATTATGTACCTTAATCTTGATGCTAAACAATGTGTAACATACATACCAAACCTAAATAATTCTAAAGAAGAAGGAAGTAACTAGCAAAAAAGTTGATGTGACATAATAAGTCAAATTAGTTCATGACGTTCACAATTGCAAATAAAAAAATAAAAAATGAAAAACAAAAGATAAGCAAAAGAATGAAATAAGTAGTCTTTAATTAAAATTGAAACTAAAATTAGAAACTCAGGGAGCAAGTAATGATGTTAGCAAGCTATTCATATTCATAACATCCAAATACTCTAATATACATGAATATTATAATAGAAAGGGGCTTTTTTAGATGAAACTAGCCATATCCAACTTTTCATTAAGACCAACTGGCGAAAGAGTGTTCAAAGTAAATATCCACTTACACTCTTTTTGGAGCAGACATTTATTATTGTCCCCCCCTCTTCCATGCACAATACCTTTGTCTATACCTGTAAAGCGTAGACAACCTGGGTTGCTGTTATGTACAGCTTGATAATGTCTCGCAATGCTGCTAGATTGTATTTTACCTTTTATATCATCCCTATGTTCCTTTATACGATCTTTAAAGATACGTTTCGTTTTGCCCACGTAAAACGCCGGGCAAGAACATTCCAGGAGATACACAACCCCCTCCGTATTGCAATTGAAGAAGTAATTAATCTGAAAAGATTTTTTACTATTGCCAGAAAATGTCTTGGTCCTTTTCATAAAATCACATGTCACACACTTTCCACAAGGAAAGTTGCCATTAGGGATGTGCTTCTTAAGCCAATTTCCTTCTTTTTCTGTGGGTTTAAATTGGCTCGAGACCAGGTTATCTTTGAGATTTTTTTCTCTTTTTGTTGTAAGGCTGGGATAAGTCCCAACTTCTTCAGCAATGTTGCCATCACTTAAAAGGATTGGCCAATGCTTATTAAGAACTGACTTAATGGTTTGCCAATGACAATTCCATATTCCTCAAATTTCTCTTTCGACGAGCAATTGCGGCGTAGCCGAAGAAATTGTCCTTTAGGAATTCCTCCTATAAGGTGTCGGGGATGGTGACTGCTTGCCATTAACAGGCTATTAGTAGCCTTAGCCTTTCTAAAATTTTCAGTGACCAACATATTGTTCACATTTTTGACCTTAATGTCAAGAAAATCAATCTCAGATTTACTAAAGTGCATAATAAGTCGTATATTTAGATCATTTTGGTTCAAACTATTGACAAACTGCAATAATTCAACTTGATCACCCTCCCAAATGAGGAATACATCGTCCACATCTCACCTAGAAATTGACATGTTTAGTAAACAAATCATGTTGATAAACTGAATCCATCTCCCATTTGCCTAAATGTAAACAGGCGTATGTGAGGGCACATGTGGCCCCCATGGCTGTGCCTCTCAATTGTTTGTAAATTCTGTTATTAAACATGAAAACATTGTTATTAAGAATGAATCTTAGAAGGTCAACAATGAGCTCAGTATGTTTGGAAAATTTTGTACCTCTGCTTGACAGGAAACTTTCACAGGCTTTTATACCAGTATCATGTGGGATACTGGAATAAAGTCCCTCTACGTCCATTGTCACTAAAAGTGATTCTTTGTCAACTGGCATCCCGTTGATTTTTTTCAAAAAGTCAGTTGTGTCGAGAACAAATGACGGTAAAGTCACCAAAAAAGGACGCAGAGCATGATCAATAAAGTGACCTACATGTTCAACCAGACTCCCGATGCCAGAAATGATGGGACGCCCAGGCGGATTCTTAATGTTCTTATGAATCTTAGGTATGCAGTAAAATATAGGCATAACTGGATTGTCTACCATCAAATAACCAAATTCTGTATTAGTAATTGTCCCATCATTTCTGGCATCGTTAAAAATTGTGAAAAGTTTTGATTGCAAGGTAGGCAGAGGGTTGAAGTCAAGTTTCAGATATTGATCTTTATCTGACAATTGTCTCATTACCTCCTTGCAATACATAGTTTCATCCCATAGAACGACATTGCCCCCCTTATCCGCTGATTTGTACACAACGTTGGGGGCCGTTTTTAACTCTTTCAGAGCTTTTCGTTCTTTCTTGGTCAAGTTGTCATCAACAATGCCACTCAGTGGCAGTTCCTGTATCTCCCTTTCAACCAGTTTAACAAATAAGTTAACTGCAGGAGAGAAAGAAAGTTGCGGCATATAAGTGGATCTTTTCTTAAAATGAGAAGATAATTTAAAAGGTAAATCTATCTCTGATGCTAGAAAATAATCTTCGTCAGAGGTCGATTCCTGATATAATTCATTAAGGTCCTGTAGCGCCAGCCTATCCTCAGTGGTCAAGCTCAGATCCTCAATTATATTCTTAGATCTATTGTTAAACATTTGAGAAAGAACTACTTTTCTAGCAAATCTGTGAAGATCTTTTAGAAAAGTAAACTTGTCAAATCCATTAGATGGACAAAATGACAAGCCACGCTTTAGCACACTGAGATGGCAATTGTTGAGGCGAAAAGAGGACAGGTTAATCACCTGCAGGTTATCATCTGAAGGGGGTGCGTCTAGTAGGGTCTTCTGCCCCTCCGACCCCTTGGTCTGTAATTCTGCTGCCTCTCCAAACTCCTGCTGAATTCTCTGTGCCTGGACTGGCGGTAAGGATATAGTCTTCCTCCAGTATTTGTACCTGTCCCTATTCCATCTCTTCCGGCCCCCCCTCCTCCTTCTTGTGGGGTGGATGGGCCAGGGCGCGTCTCGTTTTTTGACATCCTATTGTCAGATTCTACATCTGAACAGTCAGTCCCAGAATCATATGAACCACGTATATGTCTATAACTGTAAACCTGTTTTTTCTTATAGTCTTCCTGGTCCCTAACCAGTTTTCTACCTTTTCTTAACTTAATCTCAGACTGCAATCTTGCAATCTGTTCCTTCATTTCACTATTGAGCTTTTCAAAATTTGAATTTTGCTCAAAATTATTGACAATGACAAGGGCCTCATCTACCTCTAGTTTCGTTTTCTCAAGTCTTTCTTTATTTCTCTTGACCATTTTTTTCATCAAAATTATTGAGCATTCTGACAGGCTGGTATTCCAGTCCTCTAAGAATGCCTCACCACCCTCATCACTGCGTAAGTTGGTTCCAGGATCTAGCTTCAATCTCAAGCCCCTTGGTGTTATTTCATTCTGAATGTAATTTTCCAGACAAGATGATTCAGCTCTCAATCTAATCTGTTTCATTACCAGTTGTTTATAGTTTTTAAAGGCCCCAAAGATATTTATAGTCTCTCCTTCACCATTCTTGCTCTCCACAGTGTTACTCATAGAGAATGTAGCAGAAAGTTCTGCTTCCCAAGTTTCATCAGACAGAGTGAACACCATATTGCCCTCTTAGATTTGGACAGATCAGAGAAACATAGAATTTATGACACAGCGGCCTAATCCTGAAAGTTAGACCTAGTGAGGGGTATACACCCAGTATACTAGGTATTGTTATTTATAAAAAAACAAAAAGGGTACAGGACAAATGGCTACTATAAATGTGTCTTTTTCCAAAAATGTTTTATCAAACTTTAGAAAACATTAATGTTATGCTAGATTATAATTTTAATGTGGTGCAGACCCTATAAAAAATTATTCTTCAACAAACTACAAGAGGAGAACAAGGACCATCAAACATTTCTTAAGGCCCTGTATAGATAGGGAATCAAGCACTCTTATTTTATAAAAAAATAGCTCAAAAGTGTAGCTAAATTAAACAAATGGAATGAATCTCTGACCAGTACAATCACTGAGAACAAAAAATAATTTATTAATAGTACAGAAAGAAGTAAATCCTAACTGTCTAAACATAGCAATAGCCCAGTTGTGTGCTGGCCTCGGGTATATGTTAGCAACACAAATTAAAGTATGTTGAACAAACAATATAGTACATGTGGCCAATTAAAACCCTGAAGATGTGCACATCATAATCATAATATTGGCAAAAATACAATCCAAAGACACCTAGTACACTGCTGTACACTGCTGTACTGAGGCAATTCATTATGGAGGATATATTACTATGTTCCACTATCTATCTTATTGCTAATAACCATTGCAATAGTTATTCTTCATACTTGCATGTAACTCACTATCTATCTTATTGCTAATAACCATTGCAATAGCTATTCTTCATACTTGTATGTAATTCTTTGTAATTGTTGCTATACTGCCATTATTGTTGTTACTGAAATCTTTACAAAGCACCGATCACTACTTAGATCCCCAAAAATTTACCTGTCCGGTAATTATCCCTTGTATTGACTTGGGTACCGTGTACAGCTTGGGTGTAGCAGTGTACTAGGTGTCTTTGGATTGTATTTTTGCCAATATTATGATTATGATGTGCACATCTTCAGGGTTTTAATTGGCCACATGTACTATATTGTTTGTTCAACATACTTTAATTTGTGTTGCTAACATATACCCGAGGCCAGCACACAACTGGCCTATTGCTATGTTTAGACAGTTAGGATTTACTTCTTTCTGTACTATTAATAAATTATTTTTTGTTCTCAGTGATTGTACTGGTCAGAGATTCATTCCATTTGTTTAATTTAGCTACACTTTTTAGCTATTTTTTATAAAAAAAAAGAGTGCTTGATTCCCTATCTATACAGGGCCTTAAGAAATTTTTGATGGTCCTTGTTCTCCTCTTGTAGTTTGTTGAAGAATCATTTTTTATAGGGTCTGCACCACATTAAAATTATAATCTAGCATAACATTAATGTTTTCTAAAGTTTGATAAATTTTTTTTGGAAAAAGACACATTTATAGTAGCCATTTGTCCTGTACCCTTTTTGTTTTATATATATATATATATATATATATATATATATATATATATATATATATATATATATATATATATATATATATATATATATATATATATATATATATATATATATATATAGCAATGAACAGATGGCAGCACTCACTGGTCCTTTAAATGAATATTTTTATTTATGTGATGTTTCGGGGACCGTATCCCCTTCCTCGGACAGAGAATACACAGAAAATGCATCCATTTATACAAACAAACACCAATGAAACACAAGACCCACCCCCAAATTGAAAAAACCGCCAAAGGTTGTCATAGCAACCTCCCAAACAATGTAAACACCCATACAGCTCCCCCAATGAATAGGAGAGTTAACATATAAAAATCAATAACAGATCTCTTTGATACATCTGGGCAGAAAATAACACACCTAAGTCTGTCTTCTGTTATGCATAATCAAATCCGTAGCTTGCATGTGCTACCACCTAACATGTAACAGTTGTTAAAATAAAGGCATAAATGGTACTGACATGAATGGAATCTGCACATCACGTTAAAACCATATTCATTGTGCTTCAAACAATTTTGTTAGAGTCCTCACATATTTGTTAAGAGCGAGCATGCAATACATATCGGACACTTACAAGTAAAGACGCTGCATTGGCATACCTAACGGAACAGGAACAAGGACCGCACATACAGACAAGCCAAGGGGCGGCGCTATCAGTGTATCACCCGGAAGCAGCGTATGGTACATCACTACGCTACCAGATGTAAACAAAGCAACAGCTGTCAACCCGGAGACACACTGGTATTACCGAAGGCACATCACTAGTAATTACATCTCAAACAAAAGGGACAATGCTCACTAAGACAATGGCTCCTACCAAAGTCCAAAATTGCCAAACTATCTAAAAAATGTCAGAATATCATGATAGTATAATACACATTGAAAGTGCTGAAGGGTACCTAAAAAACACAAACTGATAATTATTCGTTAAAGCAATATTATAGAAAAAATTTTCAAAGTATAAAAATAATAGAAACAAGTAAAAATGTATAATCTAGAGGGGGATTAATAGCCAAACATAAGGACCCTATGTGTAGCAATTAGTACACAGTGGCACCATATCACCAAATGTAAGGAAAATACTAAATGCCAATAAGGCGCAGATGTCATTAAACAGATAGGTGGCCATATGTAACTGTTAGGGTCTCCATAATGTCTGGAATGTCAAAATGATACGATACCTGACTTATAATTAAATAGGTGATTGATTAGTTAGAGGACCTATCAACCTCCAATGGCTCATGGACTCTCAGAAAAAAGATGGATTACTGGACCGCCCATTAGAGGAGTGTTAAAGAAAGCAATGCCAATCCAGCATTGAATTTAGTCCATATGGTTGGATGGTATTTAGCCGGTATGTCCATTTGGATTCGATTTGGAGGAAGATTCTGTTCCTATCACCACCCCTTTTCAATGGGGGGACGTGGTCAATGAGAACAAAGCGTAGATCAGTAGGATTGGGTCCAGCCTCCAGGAAATGCCTAGCGTCACTCTTTTGATCCTTAATTGCCGCTCTAATGGTCGAGCGGTGATTCGCTATCCGGGTTCGGGCATCATCAGATGTTTTGCCCACATAGAACTTCGCACAACTACAACTCAATAAGTAGATGACAAACGTTGTAGTGCATGTCAACCGATGTCTTATCGTAAACTTTTTCTTCTTGTGGGGATGGCTGAATGTAGCTCCTGGAAGCATGGAATTGCTCGTGGTGCATCCTATGCACCGATAACATCCAAGCTTTTTTGGTTGTAGCCAAGTATTTTGTTGATAACAGTGGCTTGGGTCTGTCTTCATGAGGAGGTCCCTCAAGCTGGTATTCCTTTTGTAGCCCACCCTAGGAGGTGCCCAATTTGATAACGGTAGATTAGGATCACTTTGCATGATGTGACAATGGCGTCAAAGACTCATCCCAGTAGTTCTTAAATCAGGTGTATACTTGGTGACAAAAGTCATCCATGGGTTCTTGTCATCAGCTTTCTTTGGATTGGCCAGGTTGGCCACTGTGCATTTTTCTTTTGCTTGTTTAATACATCTTGGATTGTACCCTCTATCCAGAAATTTGTTACTCATTAGCTCCAATTGTAGGTTTTGGTTAGAGTCATCACTGTTGTTCCTAATGACCCTTGTCATTTGGGATTGGGGTATAGCTTGTAATAATGCTGTAGGGTGACCTTTTGTAAAATATTACCTTCGTTTTAAGTTGTACCTTCATTACTGTACGTTCAAAATTTTCCATGTATAAATTGGCCAGAGACGGGGCCACATTCGAGCCCATGGCCGTGCCGGTGATTTGCTGATAGAAGGACTTCTCAAAGCGAAAGTAGTTAAGAGTGAGGCTCAAATCCAGTAGTTCCAATAGATAATCAACCGGTGGGCCAACATAAGGATACTTCAATATAGTGTCACGGACACATTTCTTGCCATCCTCGTGCGGAATTATCGTGTATAGACTTGTGACATCTGCTGTCACTAGTAGCCAGTGTTCTTTAATCTCCAATGTCCGTAATGAGTCCAGTAGTTGGGATGAATTCCTCAGAAATGAAGGCATCTGCTTCACACATGGTTGTAAGTAATAGTCCATGTAGATAGCCAATTTCGAAGTACATGACCCCCTGGCGGAGACTATCGGTTGTCCTGGAGGGTGGTTGATGTCTTTGTGTATCTTCGGTAGCGTGTACAGTATGGGGCAAACTGGGTGTAGAACCTTCAAAAAGGCAACCGTGTCAGTATCTATCCATCCATTGTTATATCCTCGATCAATTGAGGCAAAAATCTGCAATTGGAATCTTACTGTTGGATTGCCACTGAGCCGAGTATAGGTGTTAGTGTCGGCTAGTTGTGTCATAATCTCTTGCTTGTAGTCACTGTAATTTTGGACCACCACGGCCCCACCTTTGTCCGCTGTCCTAATGATGATTAAGGCATCATTAGCCAGGGATTTAATCGCCTCCCTTTCATCATGAGGTAAATTATGCCAAAATCTGGACGAGGACCAATCATTTAGTTCTTGGGTTACCAACAGCATATAGGTTTTTATGCTAGGATTGGAACTGGTGGGGTCAAAGGTACTCTGTTTTTTAAAAGGATTTGGCATGCTGTTAGCATCCTGATCCCTAAAATGGTGCTTTAAACGTAACAATCCTAGCATAAAAACCTATATGCGGTTGGTAACCCAAGAACTAAATGATTGCTCCTCGTCCAGATTTCGGCATAATTTACCTCATGATGAAAGGGAGGCAATTAAATCCCTGGCTAATGATGCCTCAATCATCATTAGGACAGCGGACAAAGGTGGGGCCGTGGTGGTCCAAAATTACAGTGACTACAAGCAAGAGATTATGACACAACTAGCCGACACTAACACCTATACTTGGCTCAGTGGCAATCCAACAGTAAGATTCCAATTGCAGATTTTTGCCTCAATTGATTGAGGATATAACAATGGATGGATAGATACTGACACGGTTGCCTTTTTGAAGGTTCTACACCCAGTTTGCCCCATACTGCACATGCTACCGAAGATATACAAAGACATCAACCACCCTCCAGGACGACCGATAGTCTCTGCCAGGAGTTCATGTACTTCGAAATTGGTTATCTACATGGACTATTACTTACAACCATGTGTGAAGCAGATGCCTTAATTTCTGAGGGATTCATCCCAACTACTGGACTCATTACGGACATTGGAGATTGAAGAACACTGGCTACTAGTGACAGCAGACGTCACGAGTCTATACACAATAATTCAGCACGAGGATGGCAAGAAATGTGTCCGTGACACTTTATTGAAGTATCCTTATGTTTGCCCACCGGTTGATTATCTATTGGAACTACTGGATTTGAGCCTCACTCTTAACTACTTTCGCTTTGAGAAGTCCTTCTATCAGCAAATCACTGGCACGGCCATGGGCTCGAACGTGGCCCTGTCTCTGGCCAATTTATACATGGAACATTTTGAATGTACAGTAATGAAGGTACAACTTAAAACTGAGGTAATATTTTACAAAAGGTACATAGACGACCTGTTCCTGATTTGGGCAGGGTCTGAACAGGACCTTATTGAATGGTCTACTACCCTGAACCAATTAGACACTCCTGTGAAGCTTAAGATTGTACACAGTACCGAGTCAGTGGACTTTTTGTATCTAAGGATCTTTAAAGTGGGCAATAAACTTGGCAATATTATATCAGAAACCGACTGATAGAAATGCACTGCTCCATGCTACTAGTTGTCACCCTACAGCATTATTACAAGCTATACCCCAAGCCCAAATGACAAGGGTCATTAGGAACAACAATGATGACTCCAACCAAAACCTACAATTGGAGCTAATGAGTAACAAATTTATGGATAGAGGGTACAATCCAAGATGTATTAAACAAGCAAAAGAAAAATGCACAGTGGCCAACCTGGCCAATCCAAAGAAAGATGATGACAAGAACCCACGGATGACTTTTGTCACCAAGTATACACCTGATTTAAGAACTACTGGGATGAGTCTTCGATGCCATTGGCACATCATGCAAAGTGATCCTAATCTACCGTTATCAAATTGGGCACCTCCTAGGGTGGGCTACAAAAGGAATACCAGCTTGAGGGACCTCCTCATGAAGACAGACCCGAGCCAATGTTATCAACAAAATACTTGGCTACAACCAAAAATGCTTGGATGTTATCGGTGCATAGGATGCACCACGTGCAATTCCATGCTTCCAGGAGCTACATTCAGCCATCCCCACAAGAAGAAAAAGTTTACGATAAGACATCGGTTGACATGCACTACAACGTTTGTTATCTACTTATTGAGTTGTAGTTGTGCGAAGCTCTATGTGGGCAAAACATCTGATGACGCCCGAACCCGGATGGCGAATCGCCGCTCGGCCATTAGAGCGGCAATTAAGGATCAAAAGAGTGACCAACTGGTCGCTAGGCATTTCCTGGAGGCTAGACACAATCCTACTGATCTACGCTTTGTTCTCATCGACCACGTCCCCCCATTGAAAAGGGGTGGTGATAGGAACAGAATCCTCTTCCAAATCGAAGCCAAATGGACATACCGGCTAAATACCATCCAACCATATGGACTAAATTCAATGCTGTATTGGCATTGCTTTCTTTATCACTCCTCTAATGGGCGGTCCAGTGATCCATCTTTTTTCTGAGAGTCCATGAGCCATTGGAGGTTGGTAGGTCCACTAACTAATCAATCACCTATTTAATTATAAGTCAGGTATCGTATCATTTTGACATTCCAGACGTTATGGAGACCCTAACAGTTACATATGGCCTTATTGGCATTTAGTATTTTCCTTACATTTGGTGATATGGTGCCACTGTATACTAATTGCTACACATAGGGTCCTTATGTTTGGCTATTAATCCCCCCCTAGATTATACATTTTTACTTGTTTCTATTATTTTTATACTTTGAAAAAAATTTCTATAATGTTGCTTTAACGAATAATTATCAGTTTGTGTTTTTTAGGTACCCTTCAGCACTTTCAATGTGTATTATACTATCATGATATTCTGACATTTTTTAGATAGTTTGGCAATTTTGGACTTTGGTAGGAGCCATTGTCTGAGTGAGCATTGTCCCTTTTGTATGAGATGTAAATACTAGTGATGTGCCTTCGGTAATACCAGCGTGTCTCCGGGTTGACAGCTGTTGCTTTGTTTACATCTGGTAGCGTAGTGATGTACCAGACGCTGCTTCCGGGTGATACACTGATAGCGCCACCCCTTGGCTTGTCTGTATGTGCGGTCCTTGGTCCTGCTCTGTTAGGTATGCCAATGCAGCGTCTTTACTTGTAAGTGTCCGATATGTATTGCATGCTCGCTCTTAACAAATCTGTGAGGACTCTAACAAAATTATTTGAAGCACGATGAATATGTTTTTAATGTGATGTGCAGATTCCATTCATGTCAGTACCATTTATGCCTTTATTTTAACAACTGTTACATGTTAGGTGGTAACACATGCAAGCTACGGATTTGATTATGCATAACAGAAGACAGACTTTAGTGTGTTATTTTCTGCCTAGATGTATCAATGAGATCTGTTATTGATTTTTATATGTTAACTCTCCTATTCATTGGGGGAGCTGTATGGGTGTTTACATTGTTTGGGAGGTTGCTATGACAACCTTTGGCGGTTTTTTCACTTTGGGGGTGGGTCTTGTGTTTCATTGGTGTTTGTTTGTATAAATGGATGCATTTTCCATGTGTTCTCTGTCTGAGGAAGGGGATACGGTCGCCGAAACGTCACATAAATAAAAATATTAATTTAAAGGACCAGTGAGTGCTGCCATCTGTTCATTGCTATTATTCAACTCTTGCATGCACCCTGGCAGATTGACTTAGAAGTGAGAGTGCTCTCCTGCTGTTTATATTTATATATATATATATATATATATATATATATATATATATATATATACATAGATATATACATATATAAAAAAAAAATATATATATATATATATATATACAATATAGAGACATATATACATACACAAATATATATATATATATAATCTGTGCCCTAGAAACACACTAAGCATAGTTGATAGCAGTGGAGGAGACTCCTATGGCCCGGAGGGTATCACCTCTAACTAAAGTAATACTAACAACAGCGAACACTCCAATTCTTTTTTAGGAGTGGGGACACGCTTGGCAGCAAAACCACCAACTATTCCCACTACAAAAAGAGAAGTGAGGGAAGAAAAATCAGAAGGGGGGGCCACAAAAAAACAATTAGCAAGGAAAAAGTAGATATCATATTTAACCTCAGTAGCAGACATTTGAATGAAGCTGAAATATCCCTGTTAAATCGGGGGCTATCATTCATACCGACCCCCAAAATGGATTCTTTTGATATGCTGGTGGATATACATAAGTTACAAAGGCAGCTGAAACTAAGAGATCATTTTAGAAATTACACTTATGTCCCCACTCCATTTAAGAAAAAATCTACCTTTGAACCTGCAAATACACATAACTCCATCAGAGGATACACACGGGCTCTTAGCCATGATATCAAACAAATACCCCAACACAAGACATATTCTAACTTGAGTAAAGCTGAGGCCCAAGCACTCACGGACCTGAAAAATGACACATCCATCATTATCCGCCCTGCAGATAAGGGGGGATCTGTTGTCATTTTAGACTATACAGAGTACAGGAATGAGGCACTTAGACAGCTAAGAGATAGCCAAACGTACAAGAAATTATCTGGTAACCCTACATCAACCTATAAAAGGGTCATTGACAGATTTTTACAGGAGGGCTTTGAGGCAGGTATACTTAGTGAACAGGAGCAGACATTTCTCACTATAGATTATCCAAAGGTTCCTGTACTCTACTTACTGCCAAAGGTGCATAAAACCTTACAAAATCCACCTGGCAGACCGATTGTGTCTGCCAGGGGTTCAATTTTGTCCAGTTTGGCCATATACATTGACTCGCACCTCCAGCATGTTGTTAAGCATACTGAATCTTATTTAAAGGATTCCCCAGATATGATTTGTGTCCTCAAGGAATATGTTGGTTTAAGTGTTGATGATGTGCTTGTCACCATGGACGTGGACAGCCTTTACACTGTGATACCTCATCATGAGGGTGTGGAGGCTGTCAGGTCCATGGTGATGGGCAATGATTTGTACAATGGTCCACCTATAGAGTTCCTTTGCGAAATGTTAACACATTGTCTTGAGAAGAACTATTTTAAATTTGAAAATGACTATTTTTTGCAAATCGCAGGTACAGCCATGGGTTCGAATGTGGCACCCACTTATGCAAACCTCTACATGGCGTGGTATGAACGCACGTTGATGCGGCCACATGATAATAGCAACATCATGTACTACACACGCTATATCGATGATGTGTTCTTGGTGTGGAGAGGTGGTGAGCCAGCATTGCTTGAGTGGGTGTCACATTTGAATACCATGGCTTGTCCAATCAGGTTTAAGTTGGAATATAGTACAGTATCTGTACATTTTTTCGATCTTAATATTTTCAAAGTTGATGCAGAGGGTATCACTCGTTTTGGTACCTCTCTTTATACTAAACCAACTGACCGCAATTCCTTGTTGGATGCGAGGAGTTTTCACCCTCTGCACCAAAAGAAAGGGATTGTCACCTCCCAACTCACTCGTGTCATTAGGAACAATAGTGAGATACCTATGCTACATCAACAACTGGAAGAAATGGACACGAAACTAGTGGAGAGAGGCTATACTAGAGAGATGGTTAAGAAGGCACGTGATGATCTTATGGATCCCACTAATCTGGAAAAAAAGGCAAAGGACAACCAAGTCAGACCCTGACCGGATCAACATGGTTACTATATATACATCAGATTCGAGACACCTCACTGAGGCGGTCCGGAGGCATTGGCCAGTGGTAGACAGTGATCCCACACTACCATTTGGGAGGATGGCTGCCCCCAGAATAGCATACCGAAGAGCAAATAACCTAAGGGACATATTGGTTAAGTCAGATCCAATAAGGAATTACAAAAAGGATACTTGGCTTAAACCCACGAAGATGGGCTGTTTTCCCTGTTCTGGATGTGTAACCTGCAATGGTATGCTTAGGGGCAATTCGTTTCAGCACCCTCACAGCAACAAAAGATTCGACATTAGGCATTGCCTTACCTGCACCAGCGTATATGTAGTATACATGATTATTTGCCCATGTTCCAGTGTATACATCGGTAAAACTGTAACATCCTTCCGCGAGCGTATGGCAAACCACCGGTGTGCTATACTGGAGGCCCTACGCACTGGTGAATCAGAACAACCAGTAGCTAGGCATTGCATCCAACATAAACATGCGGTTTCAAGTTTACGCACAATGCTTATAGATCATATACCCCCACTCCCAAGGGGAGGTGACAGGGGGAACCTGTTACTACAATGCGAAACCAAGTGGATCTACAGGCTAAATACCATCTCTCCATGTGGCCTCAATACCTCTCTGGACTTCAGCCCTTTCTACTAGATAAATTCTGTTTTTGTAATATAATCAGAGTACACAGATTTGTTTTGTTATAGCGTATAGGTCTTAAAAATGGACATATAATCTTCTCTCACATATTGTTCCCATGTTTCTACCATAATACTAGTAGGTATGAATGCGAGATAGTATCTCACCTTATATGTAAATTGAAGTAGTTTACTGTCACTATGACATCAAATGCTTTTTTGATACTTTTCACTCATTACGATATGGATACAATGTTATATAGATGCTCCTTTCTGATACATTTTTGAATTTTATACACTATGTTTTTTACGCACTTTCGGCTAGATTTGGAGTTTTGTCGATAACGACCCGAAAAACTAACGCCGGCTTTTTTCTGGCCGCACCATAAAAATAACTCTAGTATTGAGAGTCCACAGAATGGCTGCGTTAGGCTCCAAAAAAGGAGCGTAGAGCATTTTTAACGCAGCTTCAACTCTCAATACCAGAGTTGCTTACGCAAGCGGCCAGCCTCAAAAACGTGCTCGTGCACGATTCCCCCATAGGAAACAATGGGGCTGTTTGAGCTGAAAAAAAACCTAACACCTGCAAAAAAGCCTCGTTCAGCTCTTAACGCAGCCCCATTGTTTGCTATGGGGAAACACTTCCTACGTCTGCACCTAACACTCTAACATGTACCCCGAGTCTAAACACTACTAACCTTACACTTATTAACCCCTAATCTGCCGCCCCCGCTATCGCTGACACCTGCATTTTATTTTTAACCTCTAATCTGCCGCTCCGTAAACCGCCGCTACTTACATTATCCCTATGTACCCCTAATCTGCTGCCCCTAACACCGCCGACCCCTATATTATATTTATTAACCCCTAATCTGCCCCCCTCAATGTCGCCTCCACCTGCCTACACTTATTAACCCCTAATCTGCCGAGCGGACCGCACCGCTATTATAATAAAGTTATTAACCCCTAATCTGCCCTCCCTAACATCGCCGACACCTAACTTCAATTATTAACCCCTAATCTGCCGACCGGAGCTCACCGCTATTCTAATAAATGGATTAACCCCTAAAGCTAAGTCTAACCCTAACACTAACACCCCCCTAAATTCAATATAATTTACATCTAACGAAATTAATTAACTCTTATTAAATAAATTATTCCTATTTAAAGCTAAATACTTACCTGTAAAATAAACCCTAATATAGCTACAATATAAATTATAATTACATTGTAGCTATTTTAGGATTAATATTTATTTTACAGGGAACTTTGTATTTATTTTAACCAGGTACAATAGCTATTAAATAGTTAAGAACTATTTAATAGCTAAAATAGTTAAAATAATTACAAAATTACCTGTAAAATAAATACTAACCTAAGTTACAATTAAACCTAACACTACACTATCAATAAATTAATTAAATAAACTACCTACAATTACCTACAATTAACCTAACACTACACTATCAATAAATTAATTAAATACAATTCCTACAAATAAATACAATTAAATAAACTAGCTAAAGTACAAAAAATAAAAAAGAACTAAGTTACAAAAAATAAAAAAATATTTACAAACATAAGAAAAATATTACAATTTTAAACTAATTACACCTACTCTAAGCCCCCTAATAAAATAACAAAGCCCCCCAAAATAAAAAATGCCCTACCCTATTCTATCCGATTGGCTGTTCCGATCAGCAAATAGAATGCGAGCTCAATCTGATTGGCTGATTGGATCAGCCAATCGGATTGAACTTGATTCTGATTGGCTGATTCCATCAGCCAATCAGAATATTCCTACCTTAATTCCGATTGGCTGATAGAATCCTATCAGCCAATCGGAATTTGAGGGACGCCATCTTGGATGACGTCCCTTAAAGGAACCGTCATTCTTCAGTTGGACGTCGCCGGAAGAAGATGGGTCCGTGGTGGAGGTCTTCAGGATGGAGCCGGTCGTCATCGGATGAAGATAGAAGATGCCGCTTGGATCAAGATGGTTTCAGGTCCGGATCGCCTCTTCTTCCCGGATAGGATGAAGACTTTGGAGCCTCTTCTGGACCTCTTCAGCCACTGGATGATGGATCGCCAACCCCCGCTTGGGTTGGATGAAGATTTTGGAGCCAGGACGGATCGGTGATACCTGGTGAGGTGAAGACAAGGTAGGATGATCTTCAGGGGCTTAGTGTTAGGTTTATTTAAGGGGGGTTTGGGTTAGATTAGGGGTATGTGGGTGGTGGGTTGTAATGTTGGGGGGGGTATTGTATGTTTTTTTTTTACAGGCAAAAGAGCTTAACTTCTTGGGGCATGCCCCGCAAAGGGCCCTGTTCAGGGCTGGTAAGGTAAAAGAGCTTTTAACTTTATTAATTTAGAATAGGGTAGGGCATTTTTTATTTTGGGGGGCTTTGTTGTTTTATTAGGGGGCTTAGAGTAGGTGTAATTAGTTTAAAATTGTTGTAATATTTTTCTTATGTTTGGAAATATTTTTTTATTTTTTGTAACTTAGTTCTTTTTTATTTTTTGTACTTTAGCTAGTTTATTTAATTGTATTTATTTGTATGAATTGCATTTAATTAATTTATTGATAGTGTAGTGTTAGGTTAATTGTAGGTAATTGTAGGTAGTTTATTTAATTAATTTATTGATAGTGTAGTGTTAGGTTTAATTGTAACTTAGGTTAGTATTTATTTTACAGGTAATTTTGTAATTATTTTAACTATTTTAGCTATTAAATAGTTCTTAACTATTTAATAGCTATTGTACCTGGTTAAAATAAATACAAAGTTACCTGTAAAATAAATATAAATCCTAAAATAGCTATAATATAATTATAATTTATATTGTAGCTATATTAGGATTTATTTTACAGGTAAGTATTTATCTTTAAATAGGAATAATTTATTTAATAAGAGTTAATTAATTTCGTTAGATGTAAATTATATTGAATTTAGGGGGGTGTTAGTGTTAGGGTTAGACTTAGCTTTAGGGGTTAATACATTTATTAGAGTAGCGGTGAGCTCCAGTCGGCAGATTAGGGGTTAATAATTGAAGTTAGGTGTCGGCGATGTTAGGGAGGGCAGATTAGGGGTTAATACTATTTATTATAGGGTTAGTGAGGCGGATTAGAGGTTAATAACTTTATTATAGTAGCGGTGTGGTCCGCTCGGCAGATTAGGGGTTAATAAGTGTAGGCAGATGGAGGCGACGTTGAGGGGGGCAGATTAGGGGTTAATAAATATAATATAGGGGTCGGCGGTGTTAGGGGCAGCAGATTAGGGGTACATAAGGATAACGTAGGTGGCGGCGCTTTGTGGTCGGCAGATTAGGGGTTAATAAGTGTAGGCAGATGGAGGCGACGTTGAGGGGGGCAGATTAGGGGTTAATAAATATAATACAGGGGTCGGCGGTGTTAGGGGGAGCAGATTAGGGGTACATAAGGATAACGTAGGTGGCGGTCGGCAGATTAGGGGTTAAAAAAATTTATTTGAGTGTCGGCGATGTGGGGGGACCTCGGTTTAGGGGTACATAGGTAGTTTATGGGTGTTAGTGTACTTTAGAGTACAGTAGTTAAGAGCTTTAGAAACCGGCGTTAGCCCAGAAAGCTCTTAACTACTGACTTTTTTCCTGCGGCTGGAGTTTTGTCGTTAGATGTCTAACTCTCACTTCAGAAACGACTCTAAATACCGGAGTTAGAAAAATCCCATTGAAAAGATAGGATACGCAATTGACGTAAGGGGATCTGCGGTATGGAAAAGTCGCGGCTGAAAATTGAGCGTTAGACCCTATTTTGAGTGACTCCAAATACCGGAGGTAGCCTAAAACCAGCGTTAGGAGCCTCTAACGCTGGTTTTCACGGCTAACGCCAAACTCCAAATCTAGGTCTTTGTTTTTAGTATTATTTGCTGGGAGTGTTGCGCTGATATAGACATCGTTTTTGTCCAATATTTTGGAGTTTTGCGGTACTTTGCCCCATTATAATAAGTATGGGGAACTCCGTCAATATGTGTAATCGGCGACACACTCGATATGCAAATATATCTATTGGTTTATTGCACATTCGCCGAGTAACTGTGTATGGTTTACATGTTGCCATGGCAACGTCGGCCCTACGATCTCACAGGGCGCACAGATCAGCGCTCCCTGATGACGTCAGATGCCGATTTTACACACGATGGGCTGGCGGCATGTGCTATATTCCAATAGTATTTAAGATGTGATTAGGGGTAAGTTTGATATGAAGCTTTTTAATATTTTGATACATTTGATAAAGGCACAATGGTGTGCCGAAACGTCATGGTATTATTATCGTTTTAATGGATTGAATAAAGGATTACCTTTTATAAAGACCAGTGAGTGCCTGTGTTCTTGGCTGCTATATATAGCAGCCAAGAAAGGATGCACTCACAGGTCTTTCACAATGTGTAACGTTTTCAGATGTCTCGCCTCCTTCATCAGCATAAATCAATAATACAACTTACACACTTAAATAGTGCTACAAACACACATACACTTCAAACATACCCCTTTGTTTGGCGCCAAACTCTCGGTACTGAAACGCTGTTTGCGTTCCACCGGTGTTGCAAACAGGAAGCAGTGCGCCGCGTCACTTCCGGTTTGCCTCTTAGACAGCGTTATAATCTACATATTATGTAAAAGTGCAATATAATGCTAATAGTGTTTTCACTCTATGCGTATCAAACGATAATATCAATAAAAGTGAAACAAATGTGAAATAATAACCGACAGCACTTACGAACATTAAGTGCTTAGTGCTGAATACACATTCGTTGCCCTGGCAACCTGTACACACGCATATCCCCGTATTGAGCTTTAGAAAGAAGCTGGCTAAACTTTGTGATCATCAATACTATTGTTGCAACAAATTACTTCTGGTGACAAACCACACCACTATTAAAGTTATACAACATATGTGACCTAATATAAATTCAAAAATAGAAAATCGTGGCAAATTTATACTACAATGAATGTATAATTTGTGTTAGGAGGGGTTCATTTTTTACCTGATGGAAATGTCAAGGTGCTTCCCCCACAATTTTTAGGTCCTAGCTAGGTTATCAAGTACGCTTTTCATTGGGCTTGCAATATACTAGGCTCATACCATGGCATCTCCCAAACAGCGCCACTGCTTCTAGATGCTATCATTGCTACGTATAGGATTGCGGTTTTGTAAGTTAAGGGGTTTGTAGTGATAAATCACACACAGCCCTAGTTTCACTGTGTTGTCTATGCCGTCTAGGATATTGAGCAACACAATTATACAAACACAAGTGACCACCGCAAAGGTTGAAGTTCTGACTACATACTAATAGACATTATGATCTCGATGTCCCGCTAATGGGTACACCGTCCATATATTCGTCCAAAAATTGCTAGATCCCCAGAATTTGCTATTGCAATTATTACTAGGGCTCTTATGATTTATATGTAGCATATGGCCCAAAAAATTAAGATCCCACATACATTCCAACAAACTCACACATTCTACTTAAATCACATATCCCTAAATGAGATAAACAAATAAAAAGAAAAAGAAAATACTAAAAATTTCATAACGTCAGAGTCCATATTATCTTCAATATGGTACCCCGATGGGTAGTATCTCTACTGTTAAAGATCCAGGCTTGCATTGTAAATGACAACAAAATAATTCACCATATAATACAGTTAATAAGAAGCCGCTATCTCACAGAGCCCCCTTAATTAGGCTTTTTTCTCCCGGCCTTTCCTTCTCATTGCCATACTGCTCCACCCCTAGTATCCGTACTTTGTAAGGTGTCCTCCTATTACTCATGCAGTCCGCATCTAGTACATCCTCTGAATTACTTCGGTGCTAAGAATACCGTCCCTTTGTAGACTTTGAAACAGCCAATACTGTCTCTTGTTTAAATCTTGATGTATTCTTTACCACAATCATGGTGCCCATATGTTATCTTTCAAGCAATTCATACCTTATTGGCAGTCATACCTTATAGTGACGTAATCGGTCATGTGTGGAAAAAGAAGGTAACCGTTTGCACAACTACCTGACTTCCACACAGACAATGGGAATGACACAGAACCCCCTGACTGGTGCTGTGTACCAATGTGGATGGGAAAACCCAAGAAGAGACCCCCTACCACCGGAAACACAGAGTCACGATAGTTTAGATGCTGTACCCAAGATAGTGCCACACATTAAGACCGCACTATGTTAAGGCTTTAAAGTCAGGTGCTGTATTGAGGCCCCCTGGGTGCACTGTTCCTAACCGATACATCCATTGTGCCTCCCGCTGAAGGAGTACCTTACTCCTGTCACCTCCCCTGTCCAGAGGGGGGACATGATCAATCAGCGTATATCTTATTGATGCAACTGAATGGTTGTATTGTGCACAGTGCCTCGCTACAGGTTGATCCGAGTCCCCAGATTTGAGTGCCACACGGATGGCATGTCAATGGTTTGCCATTCTTTCTCTCAATGTACCTGTTGTTTTCCCAACGTAAAAATGGGAACAAGGACAAACCAATAGGTATATGACAAAAGTGGTTGTGCATGTTATAGAGTACCGAATGCCAAACTGTCTGTTGGTATGGGGATGATGAAATGTTTTCGTACTGAGGAGTCCGTTGCAAGTGGTGCACCCTAGGCATCGATAAGATCCCTTGATGTAAGAATGGTTCTGCGGATCTTATTATTGAAAGGTATATTTCATTATTATTATGTGTTCTAAAGTATGCAAAATGTTCATCCTTGTAATTTTTGTTACATATCTGCTCATGTATATATTTAATGTATGTGACTGATTCCTTGTTGAGATGCTTAGAAGTTAGAGGATATAAGGTAGCCAACAATTAAATCCTGCTGGTTCAATTGAAAAGTAACAAGGGAAGAATAATACTGTTGTGTTTATGTATATATATATATACACTCTTTTCTACATATAGTTTGCTAGCTGTTGTAACTGTATTTTATTTAAACGTTAACCAGAAGATGAGATAACATAAGCTTGCTCACTGATCTTCTCAATTTATTTTCTTGTGTTGCTTATATTCCATTCATATCACTGTGTTATATTATGTACTGTCTAATATTCTTTTGACGATGCTTAAGCGTGTTCAGTTTGAGTATGCAGATTTCTTAACTCACTGTATGATATTATTACTGTATTAATGATGTGTCTTCAGCTATACCTTAGTTGTCGGATCCCTTGGATGGATCCCTGTTGCATTGATGACACTATGCAGATACACTGATAAAATGAGGTGCAGTGTTGAAGGGTAATATTTCGAGCCAGATAAGCGTGATGTGACTCCCTGCTCATTGATGTTTTGAACTATGTAACCAAGGTCTCTCGCATTAATGTACTTGTGACGTTGCCCTTCAATTTGTAATTGTTATGTGTTTGTATGGATTGCCTCAATAAAAACATTTTTCAAAAAAAAAAAAAAAAAAAAAAGATCCCTTGATGTTAGTATGAGACCTGGGTCTGTAACTTGCTCTCGGGTCTGTCCTGACAAGTAGATCACGTAAACTCATGCCCCTCCTGTACCCCACCATCGGTGTAAGATTATTACTGAAGTGTAGTTTGGGGTCTGTAGTTATTATGAGCCAATGTGTCCGTAAAGATTGCCCTACATTCCTGGTTGTGGGTGAGAAGATGGTGGCCATAATTAGTTTTTCATCTGAGGTATGACTTTGTTTCTTGACTAGTAATTCTGCCTGTGTGTATTGTGACACCTTGTTGATCATCTCTTTGATGTGGTTTGTCTTATAGTCCCTTTCTGCAAATTTCTCTCCCATCTCAGTCAACTGAGAGACTCCCATGGTGTGGTCAGAATTATTGCGCACAGTTCTAATTAATTGTGACTTAAGAATGTTTGGCGCCAAACAAAGGGGTATGGTTTGAAGTGTATGTGTGTTTGTAGCACTATTTAAGTGTGTAAGTTGTATTATTGATTTATGCTGATGAAGGAGGCGAGACCTCTGAAAACGTTACAAATAAAGTAACTCCGTTTTTAGTGAAAGACCTGTGAGTGCATCTTTTCTTGGCTGCAGTATGATTTCAAAGTTGCACCCAGGCGGTTATCCCACAGAGGGCAAGATCTGGTAATTGTATATATATATATATATATATATATATATATATATATATATATATATATATATATATAGTAGTGAAGACTGGATTAGCCGTGTTAGTCCAGTAGATAAGACTCTCAAATAACAAAGTATTGCAGTATGCAGTGATACCTTTTTTATTGGACTAACATAATATTTCAAAGACAAGCTATCGAGAGTTTTCCTTCCTTCCTCAGGTCTGAAGCAATACTGATCAATCTGATATAGATACACATCACATACAACAAATGGAAGGGAGGGAGGGAGGGGGGTAAGAGGGGTGTCATAAAAAGCAGAGGATGTGTCTGAAGGAGAAAATAGCCGAGTATAGCCAAATAAACAGAGGAGAGTAAATAGGCAAGATGAGAGGAAAAACAAAAAGGAAAAAGAAACCAATATAGGACAATAAGATGAGAGATTATAGAAAGTTTTGGTAGTGTGTGAGAAAGCCAGAGTCTATATTAAGTCCTTCATTTCTGGTGTTGAAATGTGTAATCATTTTAATCTCAAATGTCTTTCATTCATGAGAGTCTTTGAAATTCCCTTTAAGAACTTTAATCCTGAGGTTAAGCATGGAGTGACCAGTCTGGGTGAAGTGATGACCAACAGGGGTACAATATTAATTTTCCTTGTGGTTTTTGATTGTGTCTGTGTAGATTCATTCTAAGATGCAGCTTTTGGCCTTTAGCTGCATGAAGGGGAAGGTTTGATCTCCGAAACGCCACAACAATAAACCACGTTTTGTTTCTTTAAAGTCCAGTGAGTGCGAATCTATTTTATATTATATATAGATAGCTATATATAGATATAAATGTGTGATCCAAGTAATCCCACGCTGGGCATCAGCAATAAAGGGATATCCGAAAGAAGCAGGCAAAACAGAAGTATAATCCAAAGCCTTTTATAGATGAAACAAGAAAACAAGGGTCTTAACTCATAACGTTTCGGCTCTTGCAGGAGCCTTTTTCAAATGGAGGCCATAGAGACATAACAAACACCAGCCAACACCCATCTTTAATACTATACCTAATTTACCTAAAGCCTATACAGCTGGTCACAAGTGGGACCGCACACCAATCTCATTCATTGTGCACACGCTGGAACGCATCGTGCAGAAAGATGATGTCATCATTCCTTACCGGCCAAAACAAAGACAAGGTGAGTGGTTTACATGACGATCAGGTAAATACAGCTGAATTCCCGAGTGCACATACAGGGGATATTGCGAGGTCGCGATTGTGAGTTCTGTAACTGCAAATTCCTAAGCATAGAAGAATCGCAAAAAAATGGAATAATAGATATGCCCACATCCCATAAATACAATATATACATGTAGCGCAAAAGTATAACATAATAATAATGTTTGTGTGCCGTAACTTCATAGAGGAAACCTACTCTTTACCCAA
>NC_069508.1:76748195-76790695 GCF_027579735.1 Bombina bombina
CATATTCGGCATCTTCAATTTGGAACTGCGCATGCGTGTAGGTATGTCAACAATATGGAGTTCCTATTGGAAGATTAAACACCACTCGGGTTTTGTTAAACAAACCAGCCTCTCCATAGTCTAAATAATGAGGCCGCTCGTAGTATACGTTCCGATATAGATGCTGCCAGTGATTTTAAACAGCTCTAGTGATTTCCTAAAAAAACATACAGTGTGTTGTTATGAAAGATGGACTCCATATTCAGACATCTACTTGTGCATCGTAGCCCCATACAGTGAAAACATAAAAATAGCAATCAGGGATGATATAGTTTAACTGACTCTCCTCGTGATAGATTATATGTAAAAACATAATAGAAATAAATATCGCCATTGAACACAATATATTCCTAAAGTAATAGTAGTACATAGTGCAATACAAATGTTGATATTGCACATATATACAAATAACATAAACTCAATACATAATCTAAAATTCATATTAAAAAACAATATGTATAAAATAATACAAATGCAACTTTATAATACATAAAACCCCCATATCATGGATATGTGTAATATATTTGACTATGCAACAATTGATGATGTATATAATGGACTAAGAGTTAAGATATACTCTCAAACCTTGCACTAAAATAAACACGATCTACGTTCAACAATAACTGATGTGATATATAATGAGCGGAAACCGAGGTGTAAGTGAAAATATTTACTTGCCCTATAACGAGCCACCAATGGTAGCTCTATTGCACTATTGTACCTATAGCTAAAATGAATTGGTGTACATAAGCTAAATATTGCATGGTGTGTGATAGAAAGAGGTCTATTCTCTCCAAAAGTTTCCATTGGATAATAACTGCTAACACCAACAATCTACCAAAGTGATGTTAATGTATGGGTGATTGAGGTTGGACAATGATAAATAATTCATGTATCCTCCCATAATGAGGGTATTGATTTTATGAATAACAAAATAGTGGCCTCTATCTGGTAGCTTGTGAAAACTAAAATACATATTAGAAATAATCATCCTAACAACAGTCCAATGAAACCAATATAAGATGTGGACCATTGAAGAGTTACTATGTCTAATATTCAACATTATATCACAAAATTATTATCTAGTGATATATTCCTAATAAATTGGAAATTATTATGATGGACTCCTGAAATATTGAGATGATATATATATATATATATACCTAAAAAAATGTATATAAAAAAATATATATATAAAAAACTTACATCATAAATACTGATACTAAACCTAAAAACTAGCATTTACCCCATATATGTGAAACAATACATGTAAAGCAGTGTTCAGCCAAAATTGGCTGGAATTCAATTAAATGCTGCCATATCAATGTTTGCATTTAGGCCATAGGGAGACAAGGACCGGAGTTTCCATATCCAAAATGTCTCTCTCTGTCTCAAATGCAAATACCTATTTCTACCCCATTTGGGGGTCACCATTTCCAATGGGAAAATACAAAAAGAATCAGATGATCCTAAATGGCATTGATTGGCATGCCTAGGAACACTGTGGTTTAAAATATTGTTTGCTATATTTCTTTTGTGTTCACCCCATCTTTTCTTAAGGGGTCCAGAGGTTCTCCCAACATATTGGACCCCACATTTGCATTCTAGCATATACACTACAAATGATGAATCACAGGTGAAATGTGTTTTAATACTGAATTTGTCCTTTCTAACAAATGATGTAAATTCTGTCCTTTTATTTTTAGTGTATGCACATAGATCACAGTTTGGGCGATTACATTTATAGAATTCTGGTTTTCCCAGGAGTCTATTATCAGGAATTCCAGTGTTGTATTTTTGGACTTTAATTTTAGAAGTGTGGGTCTTCATTAAAATTTTACTGGGGGCTAGTTTATTTTTAAAGTCGGTGCTCTTCTAAAAGTACATATTGGAGATTGTCCTACACAATCCTTTAGGAGTGGATCACCCACCAAAATGTGCCAATATTTTGTCAGAATATTTTTAATTTTATTGTAATTATTGTTGTACTGTGTTATAAATCTAACTCCTTAGTTGTAGCTTCATCATTCCTGTAGTCAATCCTCTCATTACTACAAGTAGCTCTATCTCTATCAATATAATAGGTGAAGAATTCCTCTCTGCATTTTTTTCTCGCTCTCAGGTAGCTCTTATCTACAAGGTCCTTCGGATAATGCTTCTCAAGAAACCTATTTTTTAATATTAATGCCTGGTTATCGAATGTTTCCAAATCAGTGCAGTTCCTATGTATCCTGCAAAATTGGTTGTAAGGGATATTCTTTTTCCAAGGCAGGTGATGATTGCTCTTGAAATTCAAATAGCTATTTGCATCAACTGACTTGAAAAACTTTTTGGTGATTACTTTACCTGAATTATCCCATTCAAGTATTAAGTCAAGGAAGTCAATACTATTTGTCTCAATTTTTTATGTGAATTTGAGACCCATTTCATTGTCGTTTAAACTATTGAACGGCCATAGAAGACCAAGTTCACCCCAAAAACTGAAGAATAAATGTATTTTTCTTCAAAATAACCCTTTATCTGTAAATAAAACTTTTCTTGGTACACAAAATAATTATTTTTAAGTACAAATGTGATACATTCCAACAAAAATTCCCTCTGATTCTTTTTGTATTTTCCAATTGGAAATGGTGACCCCCAAATGGGGTAGAAATAGGTATTTGCCTTTAAAACAGAGGGAGACATTTTGGATATGGAAACTCCGGTCCTTGTCTCCCTATGGCCTAAATGCAAACATTGATATGGCAGCATTTAATTGAATTCCAGCCAATTTTGGTTGACCATTGCTTTACATGTATTGTTTCACATATATGGGGTAAATGCTAGTTTTTAGGTTTAGTATCAGTATTTATGATGTAAGCTTTTCATATATATTTTTTTATATACATTTTTTTAGGTATATATATATCATCTCAATATTTCAGGAGTCCATCATAATAATTTCAAATTTATTAGGAATATATCACCAGATAATAATTTTGTGATATAATGTCGAATATTAGACTCTTCAATGGTCCACATCTTATATTGGTATCATTGGACTGTTGTTAGGATGATTATTTCTAATATGTATTTTAGTTTTCACAAGCTACCAGATAGAGGCCACTATTTTGTTATTCATAAAATCAATACCCTCATTATGGGAGGATACATGAATTATTTATCATTGTCCAACCTCAATCACCCATACATTAACATCACTTTGTCTGGTAGATTGTTGGTGTTAGCAGTTAATATCCAATGTAAACTTTTGGAGAGAATAGACCTCTTTCTATCACACACCATGCAATATTTAGCTTATGTACACCAATTCATTTTAGCTATAGGTACAATAGTGCAATAGAGCTACCATTGGGGGCTAGGTATAGGACAAGTGAATATTTTCACTTACACCTCGGTTTCCGCTCATTATATATCACATCAGTTATTGTTGAAAGTAGATCGTGTTTATTTTAGTGCAAGGTTTGAGAGTATATCTTATCTCTTAGTCCATTATATACATCATCAATTGTTGCATAGTCAAATAAATTACACATATCCATGATATGGGGATTTTATGTATTATAAAGTTGCATTTGTATTATTTTATACATATTGTTTTTTAACATGAATTTTAGATTATGTATTGGGTTTATTTTATTTGTATATATGTGCAATATCAACATTTGTATTGAACTATGTATTACTATTAATTTTTGCATATTTGTAGTTTTCTTGTACATAGGAATATATTGTGTCCAATGGCAATATTTATTTCTATTATGTTTTTACATATAATCTATCACGGGGAGAGTCAGTTATACAATATCATCCCTGATAGTTATTTTTATGTTTTCACTGTATGGGGCTACGATGCACAAGTAGATGTCTGAATATGGAGTCCATCTTTCATAACAACACATTGTATGTTTTTTTTTTGGAAATCGCTAGAGCTGTTTAAAATCACTGGCAGCATCTATATCGGAATGTATACTACGAGCGGCCTCATTGTTTAGAATATGGAGAGTCTGGTTTGCTTAACAACACCCGATTGGTGTTTAATCTTCTAATAGGAACTCCATATTGTTGACATACCTACACGCATGCGCAGTTCCAAATTGAAGACGTTGAATACGGTGTTATAACTTCGTGGTCATTTTATTTTATGTTTATGCACCTGAGGAAATGGTCACGTATGAACGAGAAACGTTGTGCTAATAAAGTCTTGTGAATCCTTTTAAGACTTTGTGCCACAAACTTTTTATTCTTTTAATCCACCATTCATCCTCACACAAGTTTGCTACTCCCAGTTTGAAAACTATCTTTCTGGGTATCAACAGTGACGATAGCATTTGAGATTGTGTTGCAGAACCTCTATTTTCGTTCACAGCAGACGTTGTGTTGTGTCTTGCCCACGAGAGCACTGGTTATTCACAGACTGGGGTTCCAGTCAGCACGGGAGTGTGAGTCAGCTGGACGACTCATAAGAGTCCAGGAGGCGTTTGTGACACTTCTCAAGTGTCTGTAATCCTTTAACTACAGCATTATTTGTACTAACGGCGTGTCATGCATTACTGATTGTGCACTATGTTGGCGCCTTCTTTTATATCATTTTATCTATAGATTTCATCGTCTTGGGCCACCAACAAGATTTTTTGAAGAAACAGCTTGCCACCACTTCATGTAACAAACATCATATATGTTGGAAACTCAGTTTGGACATTGAAATTTTCTGTATTTATTATTGCTAATCATTTTGTAGTTTATTTACATAGCACTGCATCACAATTGTTTTGTTTGCTTGGAATATTTTTGTGAGTATAGAGTCCAATAACATTCATCTCACCAGTATACCACCTCTTTTGTGTATCATATACACATTGATGCATTGAGGTTATATATATAAATATTAGTTATTTGTATTCCTAGTTTTAAATCACTTTGTTGGCGCACTGATTTATTTGGTTTTTGATTGTTCGACTTCCAATAGACTGGCAACATTTCTTTGTTTAGGCCTTTGAGAGCACGGGGTGTCTGGGAATGAAACACCAACATTGGTTTTAATATTAAAGTGCCAGAGACATTTGCTCCTAGTAGAAGTGTTAGCCTATCTTTTGCTGACTTGAAACCTGGTGCAGAGTCAGACTGTTCATCATGGGCAAGGAAGTTTCTTGATGGCAATTTCTTCAAATAAAGCCCTGTTTTATCATCATTAAAAATTAGATCAGGAGGATAATACCCTTCCTGTACAATGGCTTGAAACTCTGCAGGAAATGATGCAGCAGCCTCAACATCTGCACTTGCTGCCTCCCCAGTTAGTTTCATGCTGCGGCACTTGCTTCGACTTTTAAATCTCATGAACCATTCCTTGCTACCTAACAACGTATCATCACCACCTTCTTCTTTCTTAAGAACTTCAAAAATTGACTTTGCCCTGTCAGTAATAACAGCTTGAGTCATTGGAATGTTTTTTTTTATTTAAGTCATCAACCCACAGTGACAATAACTGCTCCATTTTTTTGTAAAAGCTTACTTCTGGAGAATCTTACATGTGCTACGCTTACTGGTTTAGCATGCTGTATTGACTCTTATTTTATCTGCATTTTTTATTATGGTAGTCACAGTTAATGGAGGTAGATTTATATCTCTACACACATTAGCACGTGTTTCACCATCTTCCATTCTGCAAATGACCTCCATTTTTTTCTCCAATGTGATAGATCTGCGTTCCATTTTAGGGACATTTTCACCCATCAAAGTGGTTTTATTTTGAGTCATGGCAGCTTTTACATCAACTGACACTACTGTCTTCTGTGTATTGTACACACTGGATAGGATGTTTGTGGTGGACCAGAAAGTGCCATGAAATACATTTAAATAGAAAAAATAAAACCACTCTAACAAAAGGATTTTTTTTTTAATTGCTGCAAAATTATATTTTTTAATTGAAATATGGACACAAATAAAACCCTATGGGTGTGTGTGTGTGTGTTTATGAGTGTGTATGGGTGTGTGTATGTATGGTTGTGTGTGTGTATGGGGGGGGTGTTTATGGGTGTGTGTGTGTAAGGGTGGGTGGGTGTTTATATGTGTGTGCTTATGGGTGTGTGTTTTTATGGGGGGGTGTATGGGTGTGTGTTTATGTGTGTGTGTGTTTGTGTATGGGTGTGTGTGTGTTTGTGAATGGGTGTGTGTGTTTATGGGTGTGTGTGTTTATGGGTGTGTGTGTGTGTGTTTGGGTGGGTGTGGGTGTGTGTTTGTGTGTGCGTGCGCGTGTGTGTGTGTGTGATGTGTGTGTGTGTGTTTGTGTATGTGTGTGTGTGTGTGTGTTTATGGGTGTGTGTGTGTGTTTGGATGGGTGTGGATGTGTGTGTTTGTGTATGGGTGTGTGTGTGTGTTTTTGGGTGGGTGTGTATGGGTGTGTGTGTTTATGGGTGTGTGTGTTTATGGGTGTGTGTGTGTGTTTGGGTGGGTGTGTGTTTGTGTGTGCGTGCGCGTGTGTGTGTGTGTGATGTGTGTGTGTGTGTTTGTGTATGTGTGTGTGTGTGTGTGTGTGTTTATGGGTGTGTGTGTGTGTGTTTGGATGGGTGTGGATGTGTGTGTTTGTTTTTGGGTGTGTGTGTGTGTTTTTGGGTGGGTGTGTATGGGTGTGTGTGGGTGTGTGTTTTCTCTCTTACAAGTTCTGCAAATGTGTGCCCATTACTCTGTTCCCCTCAGTTTCTCTACCAGGATATTTTTAACCTAATAATCACCTAGATTACAAGTTTTGCGTTGCGGCTTGTAACGCTGAAAATATGGGATTTTCAGCATTAAAACAGCACCACAGCTATTACAAGTGTTGTCGGTATAGCTTTACTGCACACCTTTTAACCTGTACTGCAACGTCAGTCCCGCACACGTAAAAATGATGTTTTATCATGGGATTCCCATAGCGCCGGTATTACGAGTTTTGCGGTACGGCTAAAAAGTGAGCATTACAGCCTAAAACGACAAGATCCGTACCACTATCTAAAGTCAGTAGTTATGAGTTTTACGCTAGAAAGCTGTAACATAAAATTCATAACTAATGTGTTACAAAGTACACTAAACACCCATAAACTACCTATTAACCCCTAAACCGAGGCCCTCCTGCATCGCAAACACTATAATAAATTTATTAACCCCTAATTTGCAGCTCCCGACATTGCTACCACTAATAAAATGTATTAACCCATATTCCGCCGCTCCCCAACATTGTCGCCACTATAATAAATACACTGTTTAAATATTATTAACCCCTAATCTGCTGTCCGCCCACACGGCCCTATAATAAACCTATAAACCCCTAAACCACAAGTACCCCACAACAAAATATACTAAAATAAGCTATTAACCCCTAAACCGAAAGCCCCCCACAATGAAATAAACTAATTTAAAATAGTTACCCCTAAACTTAACAACCCCCTAACTTTATATTAAAATTACAATTTCCCTAGCTTAAATTAAATTAAAATTTACCTGTCAAATTAAAAAAATATATATTTTAAACTAACAATTAAACTATTATAATTATTAAACTAAAATTAAAGTAACTACCAATTAAATAAACTAAACTACCAATAAAAAACCCTAACACTACTCTAAAAACAATAAAAACTAACTAAATTACAAACCCCCCCCACTAAATTACGAAAAATAACAAAAAAATTATCAAAAATAAAAAAGAAGATTTACACCTAACCTAATAGCCCTATCAAAATAAAAAACCCTAGCCTAGAATAAACTACCAATGGCTCTTAAAAGGGCCTTTTGTGGGGTATTGTCCGAAAGATATCAGCTCTTTTACATGTAAAAAAAATACAAACACCCCCCCAACAGTAAAACCCACCACCCAACCAACCCCCCCAAATAAAAACAAATAACCATAGCTAACCCTTGCCCTGAAAAGGGCATTTGTAAATGCCCAAACCCTAATCTAAAAAAAACCACCCAAAAACCCTTAAAAAAAACCTATAAATAGGAATGCGCCCCTTGCATTCCTATTAGCTGAAAAATTTGAATCAGCCAATAGGAATTAGGGCTGCTAAAATCCTATTGGCTATTCAAATCAGCCAATAGGATTTAAGCAGCTCTCATTCTATTGGCTAATTCAAATTAGCCAATAGAATGAGAGCTGTTTTATTTAGAAGAAGTCATGCATTAAAATTATAAATATTCAGGCAGTAAAATCCACTGTAAAAATGTGTACAATACAGTAATGTGACACACACCGGGAACATAGCTCACATACAAAACACAGGGATAATGACACACTTGTGGAAGTGCCACTGATACACAGGGGAGACAGCTGTGGTGTGCTTAGGAGCTGCTGCTGTACCACCAGGAACACTGTCAAATCTTGACACAACACTGTCACATTAGAATTCCCTCACAATAACATTCATTGCCCATGTCACCCCTCCTTAGCTCACAGTACATGTAATAACAGGCTACAAAAATGTTCTTTTCTAGAGCAAATTAGTTAATCTCACAATATTCCAGTTCAAATCCGCCAATAGGATTTAAGAAGCTCTAATTCTATTGGCTAATTCGAATTAGCCAATAGAATGAGAGCTGCTTAAATACTATTGACTGATTTGAATATCCAATAGGATTTTAGCAGCCCTAACTCCTATTGGCTGATTCAAATTTTTCAGCCAATAGGAATGCAAGGGATGCAATCTTGAATCACATCCCTTGCATTGAAGATTTAGTGTATGGTGGTGACCATATGAAGAGGATGCTCCGCGCCAGATGTCTTCAGGTTGGACCCGTTCCGTGCCGGCTGGATGAAGACTTCTTGCCGCCTGATGAGGACTTTGCCGGCTGGATGAAGATAGAAGAGGCCGTCTGGATGAAGACTTCTTGCCGCATGGATGATGACTTCACCGGCTGGTTGAAGATCCTTCAATCGGGACTTCAACAACTGTAAGTGGATCATCGGGGGTTAGTGTTAAGGTTTTTTTTTAGGGTTTTTTGGGTGTTTTTTCTTTTTAGATTAGGGTTTGGGCAATGTAAAAGAGCTAAATGCCCATACAAAAATGCCCTTTTCATGGCAATGGTTAGCTAAGGTTATTTTAGAGTTTTTTTTTATTTGGGGGGTTGGGTGGGGGGTTTTACTGTTGGGGGGGTGTTTGTAATTATTTCACACATAAAAGCTGATATCTTTGGAGCAATGCCCCACAAAAGGCCCTTTTAAGGGCCATTGGTAGTTTATTGTAGGCTAGGGTTTTTTATTTTTATTTTGGGTTGGCTTTTTTTATTTTGATAGGGCTATTAGATTAGGTGTAAATCTTTTTTATTTTTGATAAAAAAAAATTGTAACAGTTTTTATTTTTTGAAATTAGATACTTTTTGTAATTTTTAGTGTTAGGATTTTTTTATTGGTAGTTTAGTTTTATTTAATTGGTAGTTAGTTTATTTTAGTTTAATAATTATAGTAGTTTAATTGTTAGTTTAACATTTTTTTTTTAATTTGACAGGTAAGTTTTAATTTAATTTAAGCTAGGGAAATTGTAATATTAATATAAAGTTAGGGGGTCGCTAGATTTAGAGGATACTAGTTTAAATTAGTTTATTTCATTGTGGGGGCTTTCGGTTTAGGGGTTAATAGTTTATTTTAGTATATTTCGTTGTGGGTGGCTTGCAGTTTAGAGGTTAATAGGTTATTTATAGTTGCTGTGTGGGCGGACGGCAGATTAGAGGTTAATAATATTCAAATAGTGTTTGTGATGCGGGAGGGCGGTGGTTTAGGGGTTAATAAGTTTTTTACAGTGGCGACAATGTCGGGGAGCGGCGGAATAGGGGTTAATACATTTTTTTAGTGGCGGCGATGTCGGGAGCGACAGATTAGGGGTTAATAAATTTATTATAGTGTTTGCGATTTGGAAAGGCCTCTGTTTAGGGGTTATTAGGTAGTTTATGGGTGTTTAGTGCACTTTGTAACACTTTAGTTATGAGTTTTATGTTACAGCTTTGTAGCATAAAACTCATAACTACTGACTTTAGATGGCGGTACAGATCTTGTCATTTTCGGCTGTAACGCTCACTTTTTAGCTTCACCGCAAAACTCGTAATGCGCTATGGGAATCCCATGATAAAAAGTAATTTTTACGTGTGCAGGACTGACGTTGCGGTACAGGCTAAAAGGTGTGCGGTACACCTATACCAACAACACTTGTAATAGCTGCGGTGCTGTTTTTACACTGAAAATGCCATATTTTCAGCGTTACAAGCCGCAACGCAAAACTTGTAATCTAGGTATCTGTTAGGTAATATGGAGTCTGCAGCTCTGCTATGCATTGCAGTCTGGACTGATTTATGGGCACCCTGACCTCCTAGTCTTCAAGCAGGAAAAGATGAAAGGGAAGTTTCCTTTTGTCAAGGCTAATATTTCAAAGTCAGTCAGCTCGATCATGTTACTTTGAAAGCTCTGGTCTGTTAGTCCTGCTTATTTTTAGCTTGCTAGAGTGTGTCTTTTCTTTGCTGCGACACAAGTTGAAGTCTCCTCCTAATGGCCTGACCTTTTTTAACCAATGCACTGCTTCTCAGCAGCAGTCACGTGACCTTCTCCAGTAGCAGTCACGTGACTGAAAAAAGGGCACTATTCTGAAATGGCGCAAATTGAGCCGTTGTAAACCGAGGGCCACCTGTATATACATACACAAACACACACACACACATATATATATATATATATATATATATATATATATACACACACACACAGATATACCCAGACCTCTGTCAACTCAAAAGAAGTAATATTTTTAATTATCATGTAAATACTCCATTTTTCCCTTTGCTGTTCTCAAAGTTACTGCGCAGAATATATAAATCAATAATCAATGAGTACCGGCACCTTTTCTTTTACAAAAAAAAGGAAAAAGACAGCGGTGTGAAATGTACATGCAATTTCTAACTATTTATATGTACAAACACACCATCTTTTTTTGCGCCATCCGGAGCCTGCCACGTCACAGGCGACGTCCACTAGCAAAAGTGTTCAGAAGCACTGCATGGCTAATTTGCATAATCAATTGTAAACATGGCGACGTCTTATGTCGCGTCAGCTAGGCAAGCCCGTACAGTGGCAGATCTCCTAGGCGAGAATTGATGAACACAGAAACAGAAAAAAAATTACAATGTGTATAAAAGCCTAACATAATACAAAGTATCTAATAACCAATTGGTTATACATTGCTTTATTCAAGAGATCACCCTCAAGATTATACCTTGTGTCACCCGTGTATGGATAGAAACTTTCACTGAAACGGAAGGGCAACATTGTAGACTCAGGGTATTTGTTGAATTTGGCCCTACAGCAGGACATAATCCTAATTCTCATAGAAAGACATTATAGTCCAACATTGTATTTAGACCTTTAGAGGTTACAGTTTGTAGACGATATATACACTTGGCCTCAATTTGTTGAAGTCTCTTGTGTCTATCATCTCCCCTTTCCATTGGGGGTACATAGTCAGTGTGTCCATTTTGAGCAAAATGTTGCGCGATCGGTAATTCGGAGGAGCCACTCTTGATGGCTTCCCTAATGGCACATCGATGGTTTGCCATTCTCTCTTTAAAAGAAGTGGTTGTTTTGCTAACATAAACAAGCGAACACGGACAGTATAACATATAGATCCCATGATCACTGTTACAAGTAAGATGATTTCTTATTTTATATTGTCTCCCACTATGTGGTTGATGGAATGAGGGGCCAATAACCATACTGTAACATGTTGTGCAGTCGCCACATTTGTAGCAGCCCAGCTTCCTTTTTCCATTAAGCCATATTCCTTGATGGTAACATTGTACCGGGTCAATCTGTACCAAAATATCCCTTAAGTTGGAGGCCCTTCTATACACCATCTAGGGTGGCTTCCTCTGTGTGAAAGGTAGTGTTTTATCGGAACTAATTTACTCCCAGTTATTCTTCATGGAGCATTCCAAGGTCTTATGTAGTGGGGTAAAGGTGTAAAATGTCACATTTTTTTTATATATTATTATATCATTGATATAAAATTAACATCTGCAGTTTGATAAATAACTACATATCCTTGAAGGGCTTGTGAACCTTTCTACCTTCTAGAATGTCCCCACACCCATCATAAGGTTCAGGCCCTTACTGAAAATCCAGAAATACCCCCTAAAAAGCCATTGTGCTGTGCAATATTTTGTAACCAAAAGCAAGCTAAAACTATATTAATTAACTTCTGTGGGAAGTACAGGAAGATGCCACCTGAGAGATCTACACAAACAAAAAGTGCACTCAATCATTACACACCCTCTCATCTGGGTCTGTAATATAAGTGATAGGCATATGCAGATAGGCCATGTATCCATAGCCTGTGTTGCCTGATGGGACCAACAAAAATATGTTTTCAAATTAAGAAATATCCCTGCTGTTCACTATTGGGCTAAGACTGCGGACCAAGTTCCCTTTGATGACTCCGTATAACTAAAGGCGACATTCACATGTCAAGCAAAACTTCTCCTGTTTTTCATATCCTATGGGCCCTGAGATTTAATTCTTAAGGGGTTCTTGGGTCCCCGGCCAGCCTCTTTCACATGCTGAATAGGATCCTCCTGCTGTAAACTGGAATATTTTTTCTCATTGGCATGTTCTGTTTGAATCATGAAATCTTAGTTTTAACTTTCATGACCCTTTAAAAGTGAAGATACACACTCTGTACAATGATGTCACTAATATTAAACATTTATGTTTGATACATCTTATTTGGGGTTCAGAAAATAAGTATGCATATTTAACTCTCCGAAAGGTAATCTCTGTGACTACTTCTATTATATGTATTTGAGCTATGGATGTTTGGGTTCAGAACGAACGCTTACATACAGATGCTGCATTATCATTTGGAAGTAAAAATCATCAGTATTATGGGCTAGATTACATGTATTGCACACTAACTTTTGCACACAAGTAATATCGGGTTTTGT
The DNA here is from genome assembly GCF_027579735.1 of Bombina bombina. Taxonomy (NCBI): domain Eukaryota; kingdom Metazoa; phylum Chordata; class Amphibia; order Anura; family Bombinatoridae; genus Bombina; species Bombina bombina. The sequence goes on from NC_069508.1 coordinate 76,761,189, forward strand.
TGAATTTTTGCACAAGACAGAAATAGCACTCTTATTACAAGTTGAAAGTAAATGTGAATGCTAGAGCGCACTTGCGATTTACGCTCATCGGGTTAATGAGACTCAATAGAAAACTCTCATAAAGGGTAGCAAGTTAAAAAAAAAAAAAAGTTGCATCAAACACGACATAAATACACTAAAATAAACTGTTACACTCATATAAACACTATCTGAAAAAGATTTAAATGTCTTGTAATATGAAATTGAAATATGGACACAAATAAAACCCTATGGGTGTGTGTGTGTGTGTGTGTTTATGAGTGTGTGTGGGTGTGTGTATGTATGGTTGTGTGTGTGTGTGTGTATGGGGGGGTGTTTATGGGTGTGTGTGTGTAAGGGTGGGTGGGTGTTTATATGTGTGTGCTTATGGGTGTGTGTTTTTATGGGGGGATGTATGGGTGTGTGTTTATGTGTGTGTGTGTTTGTGTATGGGTGTGTGTGTGTTTGTGAATGGGTGTGTGTGTTTATGGGTGTGTGTGTTTATGGGTGTGTGTGTGTGTGTTTGGGTGGGTGTGGGTGTGTGTTTGTGTGTGCGTGCGCGTGTGTGTGTGTGTGATGTGTGTGTGTGTGTTTGTAATAGCTGCGGTGCTGTTTTTACACTGAAAATGCCATATTTTCAGCGTTACAAGCCGCAACGCAAAACTTGTAATCTAGGTATCTGTTAGGTAATATGGAGTCTGCAGCTCTGCTATGCATTGCAGTCTGGACTGATTTATGGGCACCCTGACCTCCTAGTCTTCAAGCAGGAAAAGATGAAAGGGAAGTTTCCTTTTGTCAAGGCTAATATTTCAAAGTCAGTCAGCTCGATCGTGTTACTTTGAAAGCTCTGGTCTGTTAGTCCTGCTTATTTTTAGCTTGCTAGAGTGTGTCTTTTCTTTGCTGCGACACAAGTTGAAGTCTCCTCCTAATGGCCTGACCTTTTTTAACCAATGCACTGCTTCTCAGCAGCAGTCACGTGACCTTCTCCAGTAGCAGTCACGTGACTGAAAAAAGGGCACTATTCTGAAATGGCGCAAATTGAGCCGTCGTAAACCGAGGGCCACCTGTATATACATACACAAACACACACACACACACACACACACACATATATATATATATATATATATATATATACACACACACAGATATACCCAGACCTCTGTCAACTCAAAAGAAGTAATATTTTTAATTATCATGTAAATACTCCATTTTTCCCTTTGCTGTTCTCAAAGTTACTGCGCAGAATATATAAATCAATAATCAATGAGTACCGGCACCTTTTCTTTTACAAAAAAAAAGGAAAAAGACAGCGGTGTGAAATGTACATGCAATTTCTAACTATTTATATGTACAAACACACCATCTTTTTTTGCGCCATCCGGAGCCTGCCACGTCACAGGCGACGTCCACTAGCAAAAGTGTTCAGAAGCACTGCATGGCTAATTTGCATAATCAATTGTAAACATGGCGACGTCTTATGTCGCGTCAGCTAGGCAAGCCCGTACAGTGGCAGATCTCCTAGGCGAGAATTGATGAACACAGAAACAGAAAAAAAATTACAATGTGTATAAAAGCCTAACATAATACAAAGTATCTAATAACCAATTGGTTATACATTGCTTTATTCAAGAGATCACCCTCAAGATTATACCTCGTGTCACCCGTGTATGGATAGAAACTTTCACTGAAACGGAAGGGCAACATTGTAGACTCAGGGTATTTGTTGAATTTGGCCCTACAGCAGGACATAATCCTAATTCTCATAGAAAGACATTATAGTCCAACATTGTATTTAGACCTTTAGGGGTTACAGTTTGTAGACGATATATACACTTGGCCTCAATTTGTTGAAGTCTCTTGTGTCTATCATCTCCCCTTTCCATTGGGGGTACATAGTCAGTGTGTCCATTTTGAGCAAAATGTTGTGCGATCGGTAATTCGGAGGAGCCACTCTTGATGGCTTCCCTAATGGCACATCGATGGTTTGCCATTCTCTCTTTAAAAGAAGTGGTTGTTTTGCTAACATAAACAAGCGAACACGGACAGTATAACATATAGATCCCATGATCACTGTTACAAGTAAGATGATTTCTTATTTTATATTGTCTCCCACTATGTGTTTGATGGAATGAGGGGCCAATAACCATACTGTAACATGTTGTGCAGTCGCCACATTTGTAGCAGCCCAGCTTCCTTTTTCCATTAAGCCATATTCCTTGATGGTAACATTGTACCGGGTCAATCTGTACCAAAATATCCCTTAAGTTGGAGGCCCTTCTATACACCATCTAGGGTGGCTTCCTCTGTGTGAAAGGTAGTGTTTTATCGGAACTAATTTACTCCCAGTTATTCTTCATGGAGCATTCCAAGGTCTTATGTAGTGGGGTAAAGGTGTAAAATGTCACATTTTTTTTATATATTATTATATCATTGATTGGGTCTGTAATATAAGTGATAGGCATATGCAGATAGGCCATGTATCCATAGCCTGTATTGCCTGATGGGACCAACAAAAATATGTTTTCAAATTAAGAAATATCCCTGCTGTTCACTATTGGGCTAAGACTGCGGACCAAGTTCCCTTTGATGACTCCGTATAACTAAAGGCGACATTCACATGTCAAGCAAAACTTCTCCTGTTTTTCATATCCTATGGGCCCTGAGATTTAATTCTTAAGGGGTTCTTGGGTCCCCGGCCAGCCTCTTTCACATGCTGAATAGGATCCTCCTGCTGTAAACTGGAATATTTTTTCTCATTGGCATGTTCTGTTTGAATCATGAAATCTTAGTTTTAACTTTCATGACCCTTTAAAAGTGAAGATACACACTCTGTACAATGATGTCACTAATATTAAACATTTATGTTTGATACATCTTATTTGGGGTTCAGAAAATAAGTATGCATATTTAACTCTCCGAAAGGTAATCTCTGTGACTACTTCTATTATATGTATTTGAGCTATGGATGATTGGGTTCAGAACGAACGCTTACATACAGATGCTGCATTATCATTTGGAAGTAAAAATCATCAGTATTATGGGCTAGATTACATGTATTGCACACTAACTTTTGCACACAAATAATATCGGGTTTTGTTGAATTTTTGCACAAGACAGAAATAGCACTCTTATTACAAGTTGAAAGTAAATGTGAATGCTAGAGCGCACTTGCGATTTACGCTCATCGGGTTAATGAGACTCAATAGAAAACTCTCATAAAGGGTAGCAAGTTAAAAAAAAAAAAAAGTTGCATCAAACACGACATAAATACACTAAAATAAACTGTTACACTCATATAAACACTATCTGAAAAAGATTTAAATGTCTTGTAAATAGTCATAAAAAATTATTTGTAAGGGTTCAAACGTATATTGTTTATGGCCATGTATTTGAACCCTAATGGCTATAATATATATATATATATATATATATATATATATATATATATATATATATATATATATATATATATATTTATATTTGTGTGTCTAAGTAATAATTCCATGATAATATTTAATAATGTGTTTTACTGTATATTTACTGTACATATTTCACATTTCAATATTCTTCACATACAGGAAAATGTTATTTTTATTGTAAATATTTATTTTCTCTCTCTGACATTTTCCTATATATAACATTGAGTGGGCTAGTAATTTTTTTCCCTCTGGGCTAGTTGTTTTTAACCCATGACTAGTAAATCATAGTGATATTTTCCATCTAGATAGATAGACAGATGTTTTACAATATCTATAATATATTTGAATGGATTGGAATTGCATAGAAATGAAGCAAAACAAATAAAGAATATGATGTTTTCATGTATAAATTCATTATATACAATCAGTAAAAATTAAAGTGTTAAAACCTATGCACATATTTGTTAATAAAAATGAATTAAAACATGAGCGTCCAAGGTTGTTAGCAAGCAAATGATTATAGATTGTTAGCAAATTCATAGTAGCAGTGATTTATTTTATCCTAATCAAATCGTACATTTCATCAGAGAGCGCCTGTGATTTATGGCTTTTAAAATGTAATACTTATTAGTGACAGTCAACTCTCAAACCAGAGTAGGTGCACATCCCAAGCAAAACTCACAAGCCTGGGTACTTACCAACACAGCAATCAATCAGTGTTTGCAACCACTGAGGAAGGCAGTCTCTTGGATGCACACAGTTAGGCTAAAATCATATAAGTAAAGAGTTTGTTTCAGCATTTTGCCACTCTGTGGTCTTTTTCTACCAGGGTTCTAGCCTACAGCCAAACATGCTGGCTTACAACCAAACACCGACCGCTGGCGCTGACACACAAGTGGATTGCTGAGACTGCTGACATTGCCTGTGACTGTCCTACTGGAGGGACCGGTGATCTCCAGTACACAACACATGCAGTACGAGTAGTGCCCTGCAATGTGGGAGTGGCCCTTTGTCTTACCTTTTTGGTCAATATCAGACTGAACGTATTTACCCTATGAGGCACCGCCTTTCTCTTTTTGTTCTATACCCTAGGTTATTTGCTGCTCCTAAGTTTACCTAGATAAACCTTTCAGCAAAGGATAACAAGAGAAGGAAGCAAATTAAATAATAAAAGTAAATTGGAAAGTTGTTTAAAATGATATGCTTTGTCTAAATCATGAATGTCTAATTATGACTTTACTGTCCCTTTAAGTATTTGATTCATCAAGTATATTTTTTTTGCCATGTTTACAAAATATACAAGATTTTTTTCTTGGTGTGAATGCAATAAAAAGGTTCAATATCAGTATAATTTATTATAAAAAGAGGTACAAACTATAACACACATTGGGTTTTTGTGGCCATTTGCGCACAAATTAAATTCCGCCAGTGTTACAAGTTGAAAGTAAATGCAATCGCAATTTACGCTAGAATGATTAATGCGACTTCAGTGCACTGGTAAACTCTTATGCAAGACAAAAAAGTGTCACAAAACGTATCTGGCCAGATTACGAGTTTTGCGTTATGAGCTGTGCGGTGCTAACGTGCAGTTTTTTCTCACCGCTCACTTACCTGCAGCGCTGTTATTACAGCTTTTTACAAACCCGGCGTTAAAAGACAAGAAGTAAGCGTAGAGCAAAATTGTGCTCCATACCGCACTTTAATACCAGCGCTGCTTAAGTCAGCGGTGAGCTGGTTGTACGTGCTCGTGCACGATTTCCTGAGGTCCTAACGCTGCTTTTTCACTACGAGTCTTGCAGGTTTAGGAGCACCGCACACTTTTTTGACCTTATGGCAAAAATACATTTAAAAGTACAGTTACACTTTTAACTATATAATAAAAAAATAAAAAAATGCACAAAAAGTTATAAGGGATCAAAGATATGAGGTGTCGGGTGTTAGCAAAAAAAAAAAAAAAACGAGCCAAAAGGGCTTTTATTTAGGGATCCATAAGAACACATGTATAAATATATGTATGTATATAAATATGTATGCATGTATTTTTATACATATGTATTTATATGTGTATATATGTATTTACAGACATATACACACATATAAAAACAGTTATAGATATGTGTAGGAATACTTACACATATCTCATTGCAATCCTCTCGTGTTTGCGCAAGCAGGCGGCTATTTTTTTGTTCAAAACAAAGCTCCATTTGCAACTTTGCAAAGTCTTTTTTTTCTGGGTGAAGATGCGACCACAAGAGCACAAATGTTTTACTTGCCACTTGTAATAGGTGCGTGACTAGGCGTGCGATAGTAAGAAAAGTTGAGCACAGAAAGCAGTTATGGGAGCGCACATTTGCGATCCACTCATAATCTAGCCCAATATTTGCAAGTATTCCAAGACAATTTGTAATAATTCTTTTATGTTGCATATGTACCAGACACTAGGAAATGGCAACAGATGAAAAGGTGACCAGGATTTTTCCATTTGCCCTTCCGTCTTGTTTGTTTGTGAGCTAGATTAACCCCTTCACGCCCTTAGGACGTTCTATGCCGTCCTAACCACACTGGGCTTTAGCGCCCTTAGGACGGCATAGAATGTCTTAGCCTTTTGGCTGTACTTAAGCCAAATGCGCTCCCTAAATGGGATCACAGGCTGGAGGGAGTGCCTAGCGTCATAGGCACTCCCTCCAGACACAATCCCAATTATTGAAATCACGCCATCGCATGAACGATCGCGTGATTTCACTTTTTAACTTTTTTATTTACATCAGAACTTTGTTCTGATGTAAACAAATAAGTCTGGGCAGGAAGAGGTTAAACACATTAGAAGACAAAACAATCGTTTTTTGTTTTTTTGTGTGTTTTTTAATTAAGAGACTTACAATTGTTTGTAACTATTCACAACAGTGCAGTTTTTGCAACATTAAGGCAATGAAAGAAACCTTGGTACTTAGTAGTTTCATGGGTTACAATGTGAGAATTGATAATCCCATTAAAAATAAAACAATTGATAAAAAATTGTAGCCAATCTGCAGGGGGTAGCATTGCTCACAAGAGCTGCTGGTGCAATGCTGAATACGGAGAGCATATTGCTCTCCGCATTCAGCGAGGTCTGGCGGACCTGATCCGCACTGTCGGATCAGGTCTGACAGACCTTTGATAAATATCCCCTATAGTGTTCTTGATTTCAAATGTATGTCTCGCCAAATCGGAAAATGGTGCTTTCTTAATCAATAATTGGAAATAATTATTATTTTTTAATATTAAAAGTGTCAATAAAATCATTAATCAAACATACTTTATATACACATAATGCCTATGTAAAAATTACCTTCATATTGTTTACAAGTTATCAGGAGGGATTTTGATTACGATAGGTTAACCTCACAGATGTAAATGATGATTTCTCATGCACACTGTGCAAAGGGGTTAATTCTAAAGAACTGTAATGTAACCTTAAAAGGTGTAAAAGAACCAATGCGTATGTCAGTTATATACTTATATATACACATATAAACACATACATCTACAGTATATGTATATATTCATATACTTTTTAAATTTGCTGCCCTTCGCTGCGTGACTTACCCCCTTCACTACGCTAGGTTCTGTGCCGTGTATGACGACATCAGAATAAGGCTCCTATTGGAGTCTATGGAAGTGCACTCGGGTGAGCACAAAGCTTCCATGCAATGCGAACGCAAGGTGGCATTTGCATTGCGTTTTACCTATAATACCAGCTCACATTTGCGTTTGCTGGTAAAAGTGGTGTTAGCTCCACTCATTATCTGGCCCTAAATAAAGGCTAGGTAGAATGATGCATTCAAAAAAAAGATTAGTCTGAGAATAAAATGTAGCTATAAAGTTTTATTAGCTGTTTAAATATTGACAAAATAAGTGTAAAGTATTAGGTTACCTTCTCTACTGTGGCCAATTAGGGACAGTTAGAAATAGGTTACTAGAGTGTGCTGCCAATGGCTGTGGGGAATATAACAGTGTTCTGCACTTCCATTTCTAACAGGAAATGAAAAGCTCACAATTTTAGAAAGGAATTACAAGAAAAGGGGACAAAAATAATGAAAGTATACTGCAAAGTTTTTTTATATATATATATATATATATATACAATTTATCATTTTATATTACCATCTCAAAAGTGTTTAATGTCCCTATTATTATTATTATTATTATTAGACTAGACCAGATTTGCAGACATAAAGGGCCAGATTATTTGTGTAGCGCTAATTGTGCTAGAAGTAAACTTTTTGCACGCGTAAGGTTGCGCTCATATTATGAGCTGAAAGTAAAAAAAGTTTGCGCTCTCGTGCTAAACCAACTCGATAACCTTTTCCCCAATAGAAGTCAATGTAGAAAAAAAAGTGGAAAAAACCCTTACTAACCCTACTCACGCTTCAATCCAAACTTATGTTCTATAGGGCGCTAACCCGACATGAAAATAAAAATAAAAAAATGATATATATATATATATATATATATATATATATATATATATATATATATATATTGGTGGCCCTCGGTTTACAACGGTTCAATTTACACCGTTTCAGAATAACAACCTTTTTTTCCAGTCATGTGACTGCTATTGAAAAGCATTGAGAAGCAGTGCATTTATTAAAATAGCCAATAGGTGGAGCTGTCCCCTTGTGTTGCAGCAAAGCCAAGCAAGCTGAAATTAATCAGTTTAACCAGACTTGAGCTATCGAGCAGATTTAAAAGGAACAAGATCTTCCTGTCTATAAATCAGTCCAGATTGGAATGCATAGAAAGAACTGTTTGCAGAGAAATGCAAGTGAAGTCTGTGTTGTGTGATTATTTTATTAGGTTTAGAATGCTGTTAAGCAAATGTTTTTGCTCATTTAACTTAGTTTAATTATATATTCTGCTACGTGAAGTACATTGGAAAATAATCATATTTATCTATCTATAGATATATAGATGATTATAGATAGGTATATATATATATATATATATATATATATATATATATATACAGATTTATATAGGAATATCTATTTAGAATTATGTAGAACATTAGTAAATACATAGTATAATACATTATTAAAAATGAATATAGCATAAATATGCTTTTACATGTTTTCATGTACTTAACTGCAAAAGGCTACAATGCACACACACATTTATATATATATATATATATATATATATATATACACATACATATTTATTTATGTGTTTATATGTGTGTATATACATATATACACACACACCACATTGCAAATCAGATTTATTGTCAAAATACGCTTTCAGTTGTTTGCAATGAACAAATCAAACAAAAGCAATTGAAAACAAATGATTCAAGTGGTTTCCTCAAAGTCAACTGAAAATGCAACTTTTAATTAATTCTCAAAATTATTCAACCCCTGCATGGTAAGCATCTTTAGTACTTAGTAGAACACCATTTTACTGTTATCACTTGCTGCAAACGAGATGCATAGCCAGACACCAGCTTCTGCCAGCGTTCCTGAGGAATCTTAGCCTATTCCTCATAAGCAATGGCCTCCAGTTCAGTAATATTCTTGAGTTTGCATGCTGCAACCGCCTTCCTCAAATCCCACCAGAGATTTTCTATGGGGTTCAAGTCAGGTGACTAATGGCTACTGTAGAATCTTCCAGGACTTCTTCTGCAACCAAGCCTTGGTGGCATTTGAGTTATGCTTGGGATAATTGTCATGTTGGAAGGTCCAATAACGCCCAAGATTCAGCTTGTTCAGAGACGGCATGACGTTTTCTCCTATGATTTCCGGATACTTCAGTTAATCCATTTTGCCTTCCACATGCTGCAGGTTTCCAGTTCCAGAGGATGCAAATCAGCACCAGAGTGTCACCGTGCCACCACCATGCTTAAAGGGACACTAAACCCAACATTTTTCTTTCATGATTCATATAGAGCATGCAATTTTAAGAAGCTTTCTAATTTACTCCTATTATCAATTTTTTTCATTCTCTTGCTATTTTTATTTAAAAAGCAGGAATGTAATGCTTAGGAGCCACCCCATTTTTGGTTGAGAACCTAGGTTATGCTTGCTTATTGGTGGTTAGATGTAAGCCTCCAATAAGCAAGCCCTATCCATGGTGCTGAACCTTTAATGGACTGGCTGCTAAGATTTACATTCCTGCTTTTAAAATAAAGATAGCAAGAGAATGATGAAAAATTGAATATAGGAGTAAATAAGAAAGTTGCTTAAATTGTCATGCTCTATCTGAATCATGAAAGAAAAAATTTGGGTTCAGTGTCCCTTTAACTGTAGGCAGAGTGTGCTTTTAAAATAGGCTTCATTCTTCTTCCTCCATCGGGCCGAAAAGTTCCAGTTTTATTTCAGCGCTCCACAGAACAGAATCTCAAAAATTCTGTATCTTGTTTATGTGATTTTGACCATATTGGAGCCGAATTTTGCTGTCATGTTTGTAGTGGTGTATGTCTTGGATTTCTGGCATGGAAACCTTCTGCGATACGTACGCACCTTACTGTGCAAACTAAAACCTCAGTGCCTTTTGCCACCAAGTCTTGCTGCAGGTCTTTTGCAATCACTCAAGGGTTTTTCTCAACCTGCCTACTCAGAAATCTGTTTGCAGCTGTTGATAGCTTCTTTTTTCTGTCCTGTCCATGTAGTGTAACCACTGTCCCTTTAACTTTGAACTTGCAAACTATGCTTTCAACAGTGTCTCTAGGATCATTCAGGGCCTTCGCTATCTTTTTGTATCCTGTTCCTTGTTTCTGAAGGGTGATGATCTCTTCTCTTAACTTTTTGGACCATTCTTTTGACTTAGCCAGGTTTCTAACATGAAGTAAAAAATGACAATCAACAAACCCCTGGCCAGTTTAGGAATCATATTTGTTTTCGCTCAAGCACACCTGGTGCACCTGATGAAGCCCTTGATTTGTTGCATCAGGTGTGCTTGGGACAACACCTCTTAAGCATATTTGTGCTGTTGTGATGGATTCTATTCAGGATGTTGAATAATTTTGAGATTGCAGAATTCATTAAAAGCTGCATTTTTAGTTGAATTTGGCGTAACCATTTCAAGCATTCGTTGTGTTGAGCTAATTCAATTGTTTTTGTTTGATTTGTTCATTGCAAACAGCTGAAAGACTGTAAAGTTTGACAATAAACCTGATTTGCAATGGGGGATTGAATAATTTTGTTTAAAACTGAAGGTATAGATATATATTTTACCAAAAAAACAACATCATCATATATAAAAAAAAAATCTGAAAAAAGAAGAACACAGAGGCGCCAAATGGCCTAAAACCTTCAGATAACAAGTGGTATTGATATAACAAATGGCTACTCACAAACGGAAAGCACCAGAGTGGTGCTAGTACAGCAGGCTGGTACTTCTCAGTTGTCCAGATAATTGATATGGGGGCAAACTGCTTCAGAAGGAAATCCAAGATGGCCACCGATTTGGGATTCCTATATAGATGGAAATAAAGGAACCACAACAGCCCAGCACAGTTTGACTTTTGGAAGTATAATAATACAAGTCACACTTACATCTCTAGAGCACCTCCAGGTACAATCCAAACAGACTGGAACTTCTCAGCCAACCAGCTGACTGATCTCCGGTGGTGCACAGCAGACACTTCACTCAGCCATTGCCGCAGGAAGAAAATAGTCCATAAACCAGCAAGTGTAAAATAAAAATCCAATTTTTTTTTTATTAAAAGCAACACATTTCTCAGCCTACACAGGGCTGTTTCTTCAGGCTATTACAAAAAAAAACAACATTTTATATATATATATATATATATATATATATATATATATATATATATATATATATAGTAATCCCCAGGAACAAACAATAGCGTCAGCACAATGCTTAAAAAGATTCTTCCTTTATTGAAACAACATCAGGATAAAATACAGCAACGTTTCGAGTCGCTTGGACCCTTGCTGTATTTTATCCTGATGTTGTTTCAATAAAGGAAGACTCTTTTTAAGCATTGTGCTGACGCTATTGTTTGTTACTGTGGATTGCTATAAATAGGAGGGTGGCAGGCCTCCTCAGCGTACATGCACAAGAATGGTAAAATTGTGAAACTTTGTTATCTACTCTCTATGCTAGAGAAGTTTATAAGAATAGTGCTGGACTACCCGTATTGTTTGTTTTATATATATATATATATATATATATATATATATATATATATATATATATATTAGGGATGGGCGAATGTGTAAATTTTTGAATTTCGAATGTTATTACCGAAATTCGAATTCTAAATCCGAATGTCGATAAGAACTAATATTCTTAAAAATTTGAAAATCGAATGTTATTTACAGTTTTCGAATGTCACTTTCGAATTCGAATGTTTATAATTATATCGAATGTCCACATTCGAAATTTCGAATTTAACATTCTATTTAACAAATACTATTCAGAAGTTCAATAGTTCATGTGGTAGGGCGGGAATCTAGTAAATTGATACATAATAGATACAAATATATCATTTCGAATGTTTCCATATAGAATATTGCATAATTCAAATATTACATTTAAAGAAAGCATTAGAAATACTATTACAAACATATAAATTCGAATTTTTCGAATTCGAATATTGCATAATTCGAATATTACATTTAAAGAAAAAGCATTAGAAATACTATTACAATCTAAATTTTTCGAATTCGAATACACGTATTGCCTAATTCGTATATTACATTTAAAGAAAAAGCATTAGAAATACTATTACAATCTAAATTCGAATTTTTCGAATTCGAATATTGCATAATTCGAATATTACATTTAAAGAAAAAGCATTAGAAATACTATTACAATCTAAATTCGAATTTTTCGAATTAGAATACACGTATTGCATAATTCGAATATTACATTTAAAGAAAAAGCATTAGAAATACTATTACAATCTAAATTCGAATTTTTCGAATTCGAATATTGCAGAATTCGAATATTACATTTAAAGAAAAAGCATTAGAAATACTATTACAATCTAAATTCGAATTTTTCGAAAAGAATATTTTCGAATGTAATCGTAAAATTCGAAACCGAACATTCGAAAATCGAATGTTAGAATGTTTTGTGAACATTCGAAATTCGATTCGAACGAATTAATGTGTTAAAATTTGTGCCGTTTTTCGAATGTTGCGAAACATTCGCCCATCCCTAATATATATATATTGTCATGTATGTATTTACGAATAAATAGAACATATTCTTCTATATAAAGGATATTGGAATGGGAAATATTAATATTACATGTCGCTTTAGCACACTTGAGAAAAAGTGATTGGGTTCGTGCAACTTGTTGGTTCCCCCCCCCCCCCCACATACACACACACTTTTTGTGCTCCATTAAAGTCTATGGGGAAAACATTAACATGGTCTCTATATTCCAAGTTCGGATTTTTGCTCGCTTTGGGTTAGCGCTTGAGCGAAAACGTTTTACTTTTAATTTGTAATACATATGCTACCCGATGCAAACAGAAAGCTTACTAGCGGAGTGAGTGTGCAAGAGGGAGCAATAAATAGCACTCCACTTGTAATCTAGCCATTACTATATACAGCCTCTCCAATAGGGATGAATGGAGGTTTAATGAATCAATACCACCCCTGTTAACAAACCTCTAGAATGGTTCCAGTTGCCATTTTAGAGTGTTTAACATAGGTACAATTTAAATGACTGTTTGGAAATAGCCGTGAAAAGTTTAACAGGTGGATAATTGTCTGAAAACCATGTGCAAGTGCGAAAAAAAGCCAAAATCTCTCTACTGTTATTGTGCCAAATCAAAGTCTTTAGTAGCCTTTTTGGGCTGGAAAACAGACAAAAACACAGCTCCTGATAAATTGTTATCGAAGGCCTAATAGTGTAAAGAACTATTACAGCAAACATGGAATGTACAAATGTTAAATTACCTGTGATATATCAACAAAAACAAGGTCAATAAAAGTTGAGAATATGGTCTACCATAACAGTACTCACAGACCAATTTCTATTTGTTTGATGACCTTTCTGTTGACTTCTTAATGAATAAGAAAAATAAACCTGCAATACGAGCAGTTAATGTGTTAGATTAAATCTCATATATTGCTTTTTTTGGCCAAAGCAAGTGTCTAAGAGGAGATGAAATCCAGTGCATGCAGCAGAAGAAAACATTAACAGTCTTTAAGATATATTGTAATTGAATGCTCATGAAAATAAAATATAAATCCGACTCACTTTTCTTTTATTAAAAAAATAAATAAAAAAAATTGTAGTATTTGTATTATGTGACCCTTGTCAGAAAAGCTTTCTTATATAATACTATTTAGAATTACAATGATTTTTCAGTTCAAAGTATTGATATAAATGTAACCTATATGTAACCTCTTATTTTTAAAATCGAAATAAAACACTCTCTGGGACCTGTCAAACTCTTTAAATTGCTTAATGTTTTATTATATTTTTTTAAATGAAGAACTGTTCATGACATATCAATTTCTTATAGTGTTATCTTGCATCCTTGAAATGTATAGAACACATATTAGATTGAACACAGCCTTCGTGCAGTACTCAGGTAGGTTAAACGTTTTTCTAATTCAATACAATAAATAATGAATATCTAATACTTCATGCCGGATATGATTTATATATTATTGTGTTTGTTTTTAGTCCATTATGTAATGTAAAATATTTCGTTGTGAGCCAAATCACATCCAAAGTTTTCTATATTTATATTTTTATTGTTACCTAGGATGTATGAACATTCATGGCTAATTGCCAAGTACACCCTCTTTGATTAGCCAAAAGGTTATCAAGAGTTATTCTCTGTTGATGTTTCATGAGTTTCATAGCATGCATTTGCAGTAAAACCCTTAAGGGGTTTGATAGTGGAGTTATCTTTTTTTTTTTGCCTAAAAAAACACAAGCGATTCCAAGGTTTAAGGAAGTATAACTTATTTAATAAAAAACACCAACAAAATAAAAGCAAAAATTGGCATCCACATCTATATATACTGTATATGCTGTCTCTAAAACAAACAACAAATATTCAGCGCTTCCCAAGTTAGAGTAAAAAATGACAGTCCAGGTCAAATGAAATGCAAATGTGGCTGATGGATGCGAGAATGACAAAATGAGTCATGAAATGATATGATATGAAATGTTCTCAATGGAGATGGTACAGTATCGTGTCAGTTGGTTGTATTCAGATAATCGTTTTTAGTTAATAGATAATGGAGAAATCAGTAGATAGTTACCATATGCCTTTTTAGGAAATTATCTTGTCCCTTGTATATTTTCTTGTATATCCGAATTCAGAATTGTAAATTGTTTTTTATGAGTTTTAGAATTTATAGTCTCAACACTATGACATGTTTCTAGCTCTTACATTTGTAAACATTGAATGTTAGTTATGTTTTTTATCCCTTGGTTTTATGTGATATATGTATTTGGTGTGTCTTGTATTAACTTATTATGGCTTTTTGACTATAATTACTAATCTCACGCAGATATTTTTGAGAACATGTGTGCATATATTTGTGCCTAATTCTTTGTCTAAAATTAGTATGACTAGGACTGGTCTGGGCGCATTCACATATATAGCGGAGTTTACCGTAACCTGAATTAAAGAGAGAAATATAGCAGTAGCCAATCGGATACAATCTGCCGCTATATGTGCGTGCCCCCGTCAACTGCCATTAGACATCCTCTTGAGAAAGTCCTAATGCTATAGGACGAAACGCATTGAGGTCATCAACGCTCTGATGTCACGCACGTCACGCACGCATACGAACTGTCCCATCCTGACAGGAGAGCCTACAAGTGATTTCGGCGCCTACCTCGTTTGAGGCTTTAAATATCCATCTCCAAGTTCGGTTTGGTAATATGCTCGCAGCACGGCTCAGAGCGGTTGTATACATTTGAATGCTTGATCATCATTTCCATTTTGTAAGTGTGTTTTTAGCAAGCGCTAATTTTGTTAAAATAAAATTTTACTCTTAGATGGGATGCGCTGTCTTTTTTTTTTCAGCATATGCTGTCTCTGCAAGTAATCTTCCTCAAATAATGCTTTTATTTGCATCATAGTATTCAAAATAAGCATATGAGTTTTACATTCATGTATTAGGGCAGACAATCCAAGAAACCCCTGTTCTACTTTAGCCTTGAAGTTATGACCTTGGGGCCGATTTACCAACAGTCGGACGGACGTGATCCGCATAGTGGATTATGTCCGCCCGACATTGCTGAATGCCGACAGCATACACTGTCCACATTTAACATTGCACAAGCAGTTCTGGTGAACTGCTTGTGCAATGCCGCCCCCTGCAGATTCGCAGCCAATCTGCTTCTAGAAGGGGGTGTCAATCAACCTGATCGTATCTGATTGGGTTGATTGCTGTCCGTCGCCTCAGAGGCAGCGGACTAGTTAAGGAGCAGCGGTCTTAAGACTGTTGCTTCTTAACTCCTGTTTCCTGCGAGCCTGAAGGCTCATGTGGAAACAGGGGTATTCAGGGCCATTCGGCCCCCATGTATTCTTCTCAATCAGTCAAAAGTGTTCAAGCTCAATACATTCCAAGTACAAAATACTCGCTTTCTGTAAAGGGTGCTGACAACATAAAGAAAACTTGGGCATTTAGTGCCATTAGAATACAGACTTAACGAGATAATAAATCAACTCCTTTTTAATATAAGGACCTACAGAATTCATATGTGAATTTCTAAAAAATAGCTGCACACTAGGAAGGACTTCCACTGTGGGTGAAGAGTATGTGGCTCTAGCATTGTGAAGAGGAGCCCAGGACTAAAGAGAGCAATCATTAAAAAAAAAAAAACATAATTTATGTAAGAACTTACCTGATAAATTCATTTCTTTCATATTAGCAAGAGTCCATAAGCTAGTGACGTATGGGATATACATTCCTACCAGGAGGGGCAAAGTTTCCCAAACCTCAAAATGCCTACAAATACACCCCTCACCACACCCACAATTCAGTTTAACGAATAGCCAAGAAGTGGGGTGATAAGAAAGGAGTGAAAGCATCAAAAAATAAGGAATTGGAATAATTGTGCTTTATACAAAAAAATCATAACCACCACAAAAAGGGTGGGTCTCATGGACTCTTGCTAATATGAAAGAAATGAATTTATCAGGTAAGTTCTTACATAAATTATGTTTTCTTTCATGTAATTAGCAAGAGTCCATGAGCTAGTGACGTATGGGATAATAAATACCCAAGATGTGGAACTTCCACGCAAGAGTCACTAGAGAGGGAGGGATAAAATAAAGACAGCCAATTCCGCTGAAAAATAATAATCCACAACCCAAAACAAAAGTTTTAATCTCAATAATGAAAAAACTGAAATTATAAGCAGAAGAATCAAACTGAAACAGCTGCCTGAAGTACTTTTCTACCAAAAACTGCTTCAGAAGAAGAAAACACATCAAAATGGTAGAATTTAGTAAAAGTATGCAAAGAAGACCAAGTTGCTGCTTTGCAAATCTGATCAACAGAAGCTTCATTCCTAAACACCCAGGAAGTAGAAACTGACCTAGTAGAATGAGCCGTAATTCTTTGAGGCGGGGATTTACTCGACTCCACATAAGCATGATGAATCAAAGATTTTAACCAAGACGCCAAAGAAATGGCGGAGGCCTTCTGACCTTTTCTGGACCCAGAAAAGAGAACAAATAGACTAGAAGTCTTTCTAAAATCTTTAGTAGCTTCAACATAATATTTCAAAGCTCTTACTACATCCAAAGAATGTAAAGATATCTCCTTTGAATTCTTAGGATTAGGACACAATGAAGGAACAACAATTTCTCTACTAATGTTGTTAGAATTCACAACCTTAGGTAAAAATTTAAATGAAGTCCGCAACACTGCCTTATCCTGATGAAAAATCAGAAAAGGAGATTCACAAGAAAGAGCAGATAACTCAGAAACTCTTCTAGCAGAAGAGATGGCCAAAAGGAACAGAACTTTCCAAGAAAGTAATTTAATGTCCAAAGGAATGCATAGGTTCAAACGGAGGGGCTTGTAAAGCCCTCAGAACCAAATTAAGACTCCAAGGAGGAGAGATTGATTTAATGACAGGTTTGATACGAACCAAAGCCTGTACAAAACAATGAATATCAGGAAGATTAGCAATCTTTCTGTGAAAAAGAACAGAAAGAGCAGAGATTTGTCCTTTCAAGGAACTTGCAGACAAACCTTTATCCAAACCATCCTGAAGAAACTGTAAAATTCTAGGAATTCTAAAAGAATGCCAGGAGAATTTATGAGAAGAACACCAAGAAATGTAAGTCTTTCAGACTCGATAATAAATCCTCCTAAATACAGATTTACGAGCCTGTAACATAATATTAATTACTGAGTCAGAGAAACCTCTATGACTAAGAATCAAGCGTTCAATTTCCATACCTTCAAATTTAATGATTTGAGATCCTGATGGAAAAAGGGCCTTGAGATAGAAGGTCTGGTCTTAATGTAAGAGTCCAAGGTTGGCAACTGGCCATCCGAATAAGATCCGCATACCAAAACCTGTGAGGCCATGCTGGAGCCACCAGCAGTACAAACGAACGTTCCATTAAAATTTTGGAAATCACTTTTGGAAGAAGAACTAGAAGCGGAAAGATATAGGCAGGATGATAATTCCAAGGAAGCGACAGCGCGTCCACTGCCTCCGCCTGAGGATCCCTGGATCTGGACAGATACCTGGGAAGTTTCTTGTTTAGATGAGTGGCCATCAGATCTATTTCTGGAAGTCCCAATCTGAAGAAATACCTCTGGGTGAAGGGACCATTCGCCCGGATGTAACGTCTGGCGACTGAGATAATCCGCTTCCCAATTGTCTACACCTGGGATGTGAACCGCAGAGATTAGACAGGAGCTGGATTCCGCCCATACAAGTATCCAAGATACTTCTTTCATAGCCTGAGGACTGTGAGTCCCACCCTGATGATTGACATATGCCACGGTTGTGACATTGTCTGTCTGAAAACAAATAAATGATTCTCACTTCAGAAGAGGCCAGAACTGAAGGACTCTGTAAATCGCACAGAGTTCCAAAATGTTGATTGGTAATCTCGCCTCCTGAGATTCCCAAACCCCCTGCACTGTCAGAGATCCCCATACAGCTCCCCAACCTGACAGACTCGCATCTGTTGAGATCACAGTCCAGGTTGGACGAACAAAAGAAGCCCCTTGGACTAAACG
Organism: Bombina bombina; assembly: GCF_027579735.1. Lineage (NCBI taxonomy): Eukaryota > Metazoa > Chordata > Amphibia > Anura > Bombinatoridae > Bombina > Bombina bombina. The sequence continues at coordinate 76,779,830 of NC_069508.1, forward strand.
ATGGTGATCTATCCACCATGTCAGAGAGTGTCGTACATTGGTATTTAAGGATATTAATTGTGATATCTTTGTATAATCCCTGCACCATTGGTTCAGCATACAAAGCTGAAGAGGTCGCATGTGAAAACGAGCAAAGGGGATCGCGTCCGATGCAGCAGTCATGAGACCTAGAATTTCCATGCATAAAGCTACCGAAGGGAATGATTGAGACTGAAGGTTTCGACAGGCTGATACCAATTTCAGACGTCTCTTTTCTGTTAGAGACAAGGTCATGGACACTGAATCTATTTGAAAACCCAAAAAGGTTACCTTTGTCTGAGGAATCAACAAACTCTTTGGTAAATTGATCCTCCAACCATGTCTTTGAAGAAACGACACAAGTTGATTCGTATGAGATTCTGCAGAATGTGAAGACTGAGCAAGTACCAAGATATCGTCCAAATAAGGAAATACCACAATACCCTGTTCTCTGATTACAGAGAGAAGGGCACCGAGAACCTTTGAAAAGATCCTTGGAGCTGTTGCTACGCCAAACGGAAGGGCCACAAACTGGTAATGCTTGTCTAGAAAAGAGAATCTCAGAAACTGAAAGTGATCTGGATGAATCGGAATATGAAGATATGCATCCTGTAAATCTATTGTGGACATATAATGCCCTTGCTGAACAAAAGGCAGAATAGTCCTTATGGTTACCATTTTGAATGTTGGTATCCTTACCTAACGATTCAATATCTTTAAATCCAGAACTGGTCTGAAGGAATTCTCCTTCTTTGGTACAATGAATAGATTTGAGTAAAACCCCAGACCCTGTTCCAGAACTGGAACTGGCACAATTACTCCAGCCAACTCGAGATCTGAAACACATTTCAGAAATGCCTGAGCCTTCACTGGATTTATTGGAATGCGAGAGAGAAAAAATCTCTTCGCAGGCGGCCTTACCTTGAAACCTATTCTGTACCCTTGTGAAACAATGTTCTGAATCCAAAGACTGTGAATCGAATTGATCCAAATGTCTTTGAAAAATCGTAACCTGCCCCCTACCAGCTGTGCTGGAATGAGGGCCGCACCTTCATGTGGACTTGGGAGCTGGTTTTGACTTTCTAAAAGGCTTGGATTTATTCCAGATTGGAGAAGGTTTCCAAACAGAAACCATTCCTTTAGGGGAAGGGTCAGGCTTCTGTTCCTTATTCTGACGAAAGGAACGAAAACGATTAGCAGCCCTATATTTACCTTTAGATTTTTTGTCCTGAGGCAAAAAAGTTCCTTTCCCCCCGGTAACAGTTGAAATAATAGAATCCAACTGGGAACCAAATAATTTATTACCTTGGAAAGAAAGAGAAAGCAAAGTTGACTTAGAAGACATATCTGCATTCCAAGTTTTAAGCCATAAAGCTCTTCTAGCTAAAATAGCTAAAGACATATACCTGACATCAACTCTAATGATATCAAAGATGGCATCACAAATAAAGTTATTAGCATGTTGAAGAAGTTTAACAATGCTATGAGTATTATGGTCTGATACTTGTTGTGCTAAAGCCTCCAACCAAAAAGTGGAAGCGGCAGCAACATCAGCCAAAGAAATAGCAGGCCTAAGAAGATTACCTGAACATAAATAAGCTTTCCTTAGAAAGGATTCAATCTTCCTATCTAAAGGATCCTTAAAGGAAGTACTATCTGCTGTAGGAATAGTGGTACGTTTAGCAAGAGTAGAGATAGCCCCATCAACTTTAGGAATTTTGTCCCAAAACTCTAATCTGTCAGATGGCACAGGATACAATTTCTTAAACCTTTGAGAAGGAGTAAATGAAGTACCCAGATTATTCCATTCCCTAGAAATTACTTCAGAAATAGCATCAGGGACAGGAAAAACTTCTGGAATAACTATAGGAGGTTTAAAAACCGAATTTAAATGCTTAGTAGATTTAGTATCAAGAGGACTAGAATCCTCCATCTCTAATAAGATTAAAACTTCTTTAAGTAAAGAGCGAATAAATTCCATTTTTAATAAATATGAAGATTTATCAGTGTCAATATCTGAGACAGAATCCTCTGAACCAGAAATATCCTCATCAGAAAAAGACAAATCAGAATGATGACGGTCATTTAAAAATTCATCTGAAAAATGAGAAGTTTTAAAAGACCTTTTTCGTTTACTGGAAGGAGGAATAACAGACATAGCCTTCCTAATAGATTTAGAAACAAATTCTTTTATATTAACAGGAACATCCTGAGTATTAGATGTTGAAGGAACAGCAACAGGTAATGGTATATTACTAATGGAAATACTATCTGCATTAGCAAGTTTATCATGACATTCATCACAAACTACAGCCGGAGGAACAGATACCACAAGTTTACAACAAATGCACTTAACTTTGGTAGAACCAGCATCAGGCAGCGTCTTTCCAGAAGTAGATTCTGATCCAGGGTCAATTTGAGACATCTTGCAATATGTAAAAGAAAAAACAACATATAAAGCAAAATTTATCAAATTCCTTAAATGACAGTTTCAGGAATGGGAAAAAAATGCCAATGAACAAGCCTCTAGCAACCAGAAGCAATGAAAAATCAGACTGAAATAATGTGAAAAAAAGGTGGAGACAAGAATGACGCCCACATTTTTTAGCGCCAAAAAAGACGCCCACATTATTGGCGCCTTAAAAATTTTTTGGCGCCAAGAATGACGCCACATCCGGTGACGCCGACATTTTTGGCGCAAAACGTCAAAAAAATTACGCAAACCCGAACAATTTCCGGCGTAAAGTTTGGCGCCGGAAATGACAAACAGAATTAAAGAATGACGCAATAAATTGTAGCATTTTCAGCCCCACGCGAGCCTAACAGCCCACAGGGAAAAAAGTCAATTGAACAATTTTTAAGGTAAGAAAAAAATGATCATTCATATGCATTATCCCAAATAATGAAACTGACTCTCTGAAATAAGGAATATTGATCATCCTGAATCATGGCAAATATAAGTTTAAAGACATATATTTAGAATGTTAGAAATAAAGTGCCCAACCATAGCTTAGAGTGTCACAAAAAATAAGGCTTACTTACCCCAGGACACTCATCTACATATAGTAGATAGCCAAACCAGTACTGAAACGAGAATCAGTAGAGGTAATGGTACATAAGAGTATATCGTCGATCTGAAAAGGGAGGTAAGAGATAAATCTCTACGACCGATAACAGAGAACCTATGAAATAGATCCCGTATAAGGAGACCATTGAATTCAAATAGGCAATACTCTCCTCACATCCCTCTGACATTCACTGCACACTGAGAGGAAAACCGGGCTCCAGCCTGCTGCAAAGCGCATATCAACGAAGAATCTAGCACAAACTTACTTCACCACCTCCACGGGAGGCAAAGTTTGTAAAACTGAATTGTGGGTGTGGTGAGGGGTGTATTTGTAGGCATTTTGAGGTTTGGGAAACTTTGCCCCTCCTGGTAGGAATGTATATCCCATACGTCACTAGCTCATGGACTCTTGCTAATTACATGAAAGAAAGTAGTATTTGCTGATACTAAACACATGTAAATCTATATAATGACAAATAAAAACAAACTTGAAAACAAACGGCACAGGTAAGAATCAACCCGTGACCTTAGGTACACTATCAGTGCATCGACCAGCAGACACAGAGTGAAGAAAGGAAACATTACTGCCCTGCTTCGAATTGCCAGGGACTGTCATGTTTATTTTAACCTATGGGGCCTGATTCTCTAAAGATTTCTTGTGCTTAAAGTTTAACCCCTTTGTGACCAGACCACTTTTCAATTTGTTGACCGTCTGGGACCAGGGCTATTTTTGCATTTCTGCTGTGTTTGTGTTTAGCTGTAATTTTCCTCTTACTCATTTACTGTACCCACACATATTATATACCATTTTTAAAGCCATTAAATTGACTTTCTAAAAATATCATTATTTTCATCATATCTTATAATTTACTATAAAAAAAATTATAAAATATGAGGAAAAAATGGAAAAAAACACACTTTTTCTAACTTTGACCCCCAAAATCTGTTACACATCTACAACCACCAAAAAACACCCATGCTAAACAGTTTCTAAATTTTGTCCTGAGTTTAGAAATACCCAATGTTTACATGTTCTTTGCTTTTTTTGCAAGATATATGGCAATAAATACAAGTAGCACTTTGCTATTTCCAAACCATTTTGCTAGTTACATTGGGACACTGATATCTTTCAGGAATCCCTGAATATCCCTTGACATGTATATATATTTTTAGAAGACATCCCAAAGTATTGATCTAGGCCAATTTTGGTATATTTTATGCCACCATTTCACCAAATCAAATAAAACCATTTCACCAAATCAAATAAAAAAAATTGTTCACTTTTTCACAATTTTTTTCACAAACTTTAGGTTTTTCACTGAAATTATTTACAAACAACTTGTGCAATTATGGCATAAATCATAAATGCTTCTCTGGGATCCCCTTTGTTCAGAAATAGCAGACATATATGGCTTTGGCGTTGCTTTTTGGTAATTAAAAGGCCACAGCGCACCACACGTGTATTATGCCCAGCATTAAGGGGTTAATTAGGAAACATGTAGGGAGCTTGTAGGGTTAATTTTAGCTTTAGTGTAGTGTAGTACACAACCCAAAGTATTGATCTAGGCCCATTTTGGTATATTTCATGCATTCATTTTACCGCCAAATGCGATCAAATAAAATTTTTTTTAACATTTTTCACAATTTTAGGTTTCTTACTGAAATTATTTACAAACAGCTTGTGCAATTATGGCACAAATGGTTGTAAATGCTTCTCTGGGATCCCCTTTGTTCAGAAATAGCAGACATATATGGCTTTGGCATTGCTTTTTGGTAATTATAAGGCCGCTAAATGCCTCTGCGCATCACACGTGTATTATGGCTAGGGTTGCCACCCGTCCCTTAAAATACAGCCCGTCCCTTAAAATACAGAACACTTATAAGTTACACATGCTGCAGGGTGTGCAGGGAGGAATATGAATAGTGCTGTCCAGAGACACAATACATGTTCCTCCCTGCACACCCTGCAGCATGTGTAACTCATAAGTGTCCAGGAAAACATGGATGAGGTGGCAACCCTAATTATGGCTAGCAGTGAAGGGGTTAATTAGGTAGTTTGTAAGGAGCTTGCAGGGTTAATTTTAGCTTTAGTGTAGAGATCAGCCTCCCACCTGACACATCACACCCCCTGATCCCTCCCAAACAGCTCCCTTCCCTCCCCCACAATTGTCCCCGCCATCTTAAGTACTGGCAGAAAGTCTGCCAGTACTAAAATAAAAGGTATCTTTGCATTTTTTTTTATTATTATTTTTTTTAGCATATTTACATATGCTGATGTTTAGGATGCCCCCAACATCACTGATCGCACCCATACAGCTCTCTAACCCTCCCACCTCTACCTATTTGCCGCCATCTTGGGTACTGGCAGCTGTCTGCCAGTACTCAATTTGCCCCCCCAATTTTTTTTTATATTCAAAATTTATATTTTCTCTATGTAGCTGCCCCCCTCAATACCCTACACACCCTCCCCCTCTCAGATCCCTTCCCCAGCACGTTTGATCATACCCTCCCTCCCCCTCCTTTCCATTGACTTTAACTATTGCATGTCGGGTAAATGCGGCGTGTGCACATGTACACGCATTCCGCCCCTCCCCCCGCAACCGTGTCACTTGAGGATCCAGTCCCAGACATCTCAGACTGATGTCGCCATCGAAGGGCCGCCCACCCGCCTCCCTACTGCAGCACCCACCCACCAACGATCGGCCCTATTAATGTCCTATGCAGAGAGGGCCACAGAGTGGCTCGCTCTGCATCAGTGGGGTAAAAAGGGTATTGCAGTGATGCCTGAACATCGAGGCATCACTGCAATACCCTGGAAGCCATCATGATCGCTTCCAGAGCTTCAAACCCCAGAGGACGTGCCAGGAACGTCCTTGGTCGTTAAAGGTGTTTTTTTGTAGGACGTACCTGGCACGCCCTTGGTCGTTAAGGGGTTAATTACATTTAAACTTTTCGGTTTCTATTTTGTGTTTAATGGGATATAAAACAGTCTGTACAGTATAATTCAGCATTTTACCTTTTATTTTGTTTTTACTTAATTTATGCAGTATCCATTACTTCCTGTCACAGCCCCACAAGAGGGCTGGGGTCTCTACGTGAAGGCACATCTAGCTTGATGCGATCAGGTTTGCGTATGAGTTAGGGTGCTTTTTTGCAGTTTTTACACTCAATTAAAGTCTATGGGGCCTATTTAAGAACGTGCGATCATGTCCGCTGCACATCGATAAATGCTGACAGCATACGCTCTGGGCATTTATCATTGCACCAGAAGTTCTTGTAAGATTTTTGAAAGATGCAAGAGACTTTCATACATTCATCATATGACAAGTTGAAGTCGATATATAAAGACTCATAAGGGGAAGATCAAACTCTTAATGTCGTTAAATCCTTAGGGGCCCATTTATCAAGCTCCGGATGGAGCTTGAGGGCCCGTGTTTCTGTTGAGTGTGCAGGCTCACCAGAAACAGCAGTTATGAAGCAGCGGGTTCACCTGCTCTGAGCAGGCGAACACACATCGCCACAATACAACCTGATCGAGTACGATCGGGCTGATTGACACCTCCCTGCTGGCAGCAGATTGGCCGCGTATCTGCAGGGGTTGCCATTGCACCAGCAGCTCACAAAAGCTGCTGGTACAATGCTGAATACGGAGAGCGTATTGTTCTCTGCATTCAGTGAGGTCTGGCAGACCTTTGATACATTTCCCCCTTAGACTGTCTGTTATATTCAAAATTTGAAAACTAGTAAAAAACCTACAAGATGTATTATTTGTATTAAAAATGTTATAATGGAACAAAATAAAAAGAATTTCAACATAAACATACAATGAAGAGATTTTAACTAGAAATGTATTTATCTAAAAAAGAAAAAATGATCCATTTTTTTTAACACTTGTATCTCATTTAAAGGGACTTTGAACCCAATTTTTTTCTTTTGTGATTCAGATTAGAGCATGCAGTTTTAAGCAACTTTCTAATTTACTCCTATTATCACATTTTCTTCATTCTCTTGGTATCTTTATTTGAAAAGCAAGAATGTAAGTTTAGATGCCACCCCATTTTTGGTGAACAACCTGGGTTGTTCTTGCTGATTGGTGGATAAATTCCTTCACCAATAAACACGTGCTGCCTGAACCAAAAATTGGCTGGCTCCTTAGCTTAGATGCCTTTTTTTCAAATAAAGATAGCAAGAGAACAAAGAAAAATTTGTTAATAGGAGTAAAATAGAAAGTTGCTTAAAATTGCATGCTCTATCTGAATCATGAAATAAAAAAAATTGGGTTCAGTGTCCCTTTAACAAACATATAAATACCTACCCATTTTCAAAAGATTATATTGTTTACTTAGAATATAGTATCAGCATCCAGAGATGGCTGTAACATATTGGTAAGCTGTAGATATGGCTAATGTTTCAGCAGATTTGAAGAAAATAATGAATGTTGGCTACTTTTATTCATTCTAATTGAATATTGTATATTCGCCAAACGTTCAGCACTCTTGTTTGCAGACATAAGGCTGTTCTAATCCAAAATGCAAACATTAGCCCATTCGTGCTCAGCAGTGAATTGTATTGTAAAAAATAAATACATAGGCCTAGATTTGGAGTTTGGCGGTAGACGTGAAAACCAGTGTTAGAGGCTCCTAACGCTGGTTTTAGGCTACCGCCGGTATTTGGAGTCAGTCAAAAAAGGGTCTAACGCTCACTCTTCAGCCGCGACTTTTCCATACCGCAGATCCCCTTACGTCAATTGCGTATCCTATCTTTTCAATGGGATTCTTCTAACTCCGGTATTTAGAGTCGTGTCTGAAGTGAGCGTTAGAATTCTAACGACAAAACTCCAGCCGCAGAAAAAAGTCAGTAGCTAAGAGCTTTCTAGGCTAACGCCGGTTCATAAAGCTCTTAACTACTGTACTCTAAAGTACACTAACACCCATAAACTACCTATGTACCCCTAAACCGAGGCCCCCCCACATCGCCGCCACTCGATTAAATTTTTTTAACCCCTAATCTGCCGACCGCCACCTACGTTATCCTTATGTACCCCTAATCTACTGCCCCTAACACCGCCGACCCCTATATTATATTTATTAACCCCTAACCTGCCCCCAACAACGTCGCAGCCAGCTACCTACAATAATTAACCCCTAATCTGCCGACCGCAAAGAGCCGCCACCTACATTATAGCTATGTACCCCTAATCTGCTGCCCCTAACACCGCCGACCCCTATATTATATTTATTAACCCCTAATCTGCCCCCCTCAAAGTCGCCTCCACCTACCTACACTTATTAACCCCTAATCTGCCGAGCGGACCTGAGCGCTACTATAATAAAGTTATTAACCCCTAATCCGCCTCACTAACCCTATAATAAATAGTATTAACCCCTAATCTGCCCTCCCTAACATGGCCGACACCTAACTTCAATTATTAACCCCTAAGCTGCCGACTGGAGCTCACCGCTATTCTAATAAATGTATTAACCCCTAAAGCTAAGTCTAACCCTAACACTAACACCCCCCTAAGTTAAATGTAATTTACATCTAACGAAATTAATTAACTCTTATTAAATAAATTATTCCTATTTAAAGATAAATACTTACCTGTAAAATAAACCCTAATATAGCTACAATATAAATTATAATTATATTATAGCTATTTTAGGATTAATATTTATTTTACAGCTAACTTTGTATTTATTTTAACCAGGTACAATAGCTATTAAATAGTTAAGAACTATTTAATAGCTAAAATAGTTAAAATAATTACAAATTTACCTGTAAAATAAATCCTAACCTAAGTTACAATTAAACCTAACACTACACTATCAATAAATTAATTAAATAAAATACCTATAATTATCTACAATTAAACCTAACACTACACTATCAATAAATAAATTAAATACAATTCCTACAAATAAATACAATGAAATAAACTAACTAAAGTACAAAAAATAAAAAAGAACTAAGTTACAAAAAATAAAAAAATATTTACAAACATTAGAATATATTACAACAATTTTAAACTAATTACACCTACTCTAAGCCCCCTAATAAAATAACAAAGCCCCCCAAAATAAAAAAATGCCCTACCCTATTCTAAATTACTAAAGTTCAAAGCTCTTTGACCTTACCAGCCCTGAACAGGGCCCTTTGCGGGGCATGCCCCAAGAAGTTCAGCTCTTTTGCCTGTAAAAAAAAACATACAATACCCCCCCCAACATTACAACCCACCACCCACATACCCCTAATCTAACCCAAACCCCCCTTAAATAAACCTAACACTAAGCCCCTGAAGATCTCCCTACCTTGAGTCGTCTTCACCCAGCCGAGCCAAATTCTTCATCCAAGCGGAGCAAGAAGAGGTCCTCCATCCGGTAGAAGTCTTCATCCAAGCGGGGCAGAAGAGGTCTTCCATCCGATTGAAGTCTTCATCCAAGAGGCATCTTCTATCGTCATCCATCTGGAGTGGAGCGGCAGCATCCTGAAGACCTGCGACGCGGAACATCAATCCTGGCCGACGACTGAACGACGAATGATGGTACCTTTAAATGACGTCATCCAAGATGGCGTCCCTTGAATTCCGATTGGCTGATAGGATTCTATCAGCCAATCGGAATTAAGGTAGGAATATTCTGATTGGCTGATGGAATCAGCCAATCAGAATCAAGTTCAGTCCGATTTGGTGATCCAATCAGCCAATCAGATTGAGCTTGCATTCTATTGGCTGTTCCGATCAGCCAATAGAATGCGAGCTCAATCTGATTGGCTGATTCAATCAGCCAATCAGATTTTTCCTACCTTAATTCCGATTGGCTGATAGAATCCTATCAGCCAATCGGAATTCGAGGGACGCCATCTTGGATGACGTCATTTAAAGGAACCGTCATTCGTCGTTCAGTCGTCGGCCAGGATGGATGTTCCGCGTCGGAGGTCTTCAGGATGCTGCCGCTCCACTCCGGATGGATGACGATAGAAGATGCCTCTTGGATGAAGACTTCAATCCGATGGAAGACCTCTTCTGCCCCGCTTGGATGAAGACTTCTACCGGATGGAGGACCTCTTCTTGCTCAGCTTGGATGAAGAATTTGGCTCGGCTGGGTGAAGACGACTCAAGGTAGGGAGATCTTCAGGGGCTTAGTGTTAGGTTTATTTAAAAGGGGTTTGGGTTAGATTAGGGGTATGTGGGTGGTGGGTTGTAATGTTGGAGGGGGGATATTGTATGTTTTTTTTTACAGGCAAAAGAGCTGAACTTCTTGGGGCATGCCCCGCAAAGGGCCCTGTTCAGGGCTGGTAAGGTCAAAGAGCTTTGAACTTTAGTAATTTAGAATAGGGTAGGGCATTTATTTTATTTTGGGGGGCTTTGTTATTTTATTAGGGGGCTTAGAGTAGGTTTAATTAGTTTAAAATTGTTGTAATATATTTCTAATGTTTGTAAATATTTTTTTATTTTTTGTACTTTAGTTAGTTTATTTCATTGTATTTATTTGTAGGAATTGTATTTAATTTATTTATTGATAGTGTAGTGTTAGGTTTAATTGTAGATAATTATAGGTATTTTATTTAATTAATTTATTGATAGTGTAGTGTTAGGTTTAATTGTAACTTAGGTTAGGATTTATTTTACAGGTAAATTTGTAATTATTTTAACTATTTTAGCTATTAAATAGTTCTTAACTATTTAATAGCTATTGTACCTGGTTAAAATAATTACAAAGTTACCTGTAAAATAAATATTAATCCTAAAATAGCTATAATATAATTATAATTTATATTGTAGC